>NC_141922.1:7182954-7485984 GCF_057802395.1 Ceratotherium simum simum
GTTAGGGGCCAGATCATTGCTCCTCATTGTGCGTGGTTAGATGTTTGAGTTTTAGTTCAGACTTAATGGGGAAATATTGAAGAGTTTTAAGCAGGAAAATGAAACCATATAATTTACATTTTTTGAATTCCACTCTTACTGCTTTGTGGAAAATGGTCTGGGGAGGGGAAAGCTTGAAATCCAAGGAGCCCAATTAGATAGCTATGTAGTAATACAGGTTAGGAATAACACTGCCTTGGGCCAAGGTAAAAAAAAAACTTTGAAAAAGAAAATAAGTCATGGACTGACTATATTTTGAAACCAAATTAATAGATTTGGAAATAAAATGTGTGGGGGTGGTGAGGGGAAAAATAAATATTAAGATGACTCCTATGATTCTTTGCTTGAGCAACTGAATAGTTTATAATGCAACTTATACAAATGGGTAAAGACTAAGCAAGAATCAGGTATACTGGGCAATCAAGAGCTCTCTTTTGAATATACTCATTCTGAGGTCCCTTTAGACATGCAAATGACACTGTCAAACAGGGGTTTGGATGTATGGGCTGGGAGCTCAGGAAAGAATATGAAGCCTAAGCGAAAGATTTGGAGTCACTAATGCATAGATGTTACTAAAACCATAGGGGCTGAAGAAGTCACCTGGGGAAAGAATATTATAAAGGAGAGAAGTGGGGTGGGCTTCAGGATGAAACCCAAAGACATGCCAACATTTAGAGGTCAGGTGGAATAAGATGTCTGAATAATGAGACAGAAGAAATCAGTGAGGAGGAAGGGCATTATGGTTAGTGTGGAGTTGCAGAATCCCTGAAGGGAGAGATTTTCAAGGAGGGAGTAGTCAAGGGCAGAGGCAGAGAAGTGACTACTGGATTCTGAAACATGATCATTTTATCACGAAAAATTTTGTGGAGTTTTGGATTTGAAAACAGATTAGAGTTGATTGAAAGGGAATTGGAGTTGAGAAAGTATAGACAGAACATATGAAAACTCTTGAAGAAATATTGTTGTGAAAGGGAATAGAGACATAAGGCTAGATATATATATATATATATATATATATATATATAATGTGTATGCATGTGTTACACATTTGTATATACAAGCATTATCATTGTTATTATTTCTATATAACATACTTGAACATGTTCATACAGGGATGGACCTTAACCATCATTTAGAAATTGGGAGACTGTTACGACATGAGTGAGAGAGGAGTTAAATAAAGTAGCGTATTCTTGAAAAGATAGCAAGGGATTTAGAAACAAGAGTATGTGTTTCAAATTACAAAGTTAAAAAGGGAATGTAAGTGAGACAAGAGTACAAGTCTCTCGATCTGCAAAAGGAAATACATTATACTGGAAAGAGCATCGGCCTTGAGACAGTAAAAACCTTACTTGCCATTTATTATCTTTGACACTTGGAAGCTATTTGATTTCTCTTAGTTTTAGTTTCTTTACTATAAAAGGAGAATAATAATATAGACCTGGTAATATAAAAGGAGACATTTTCACAATACTTCTACCGCTTTGCATACTGTTGACCTATTGATTAAAATATTATTTGGAAACGAACCATGTATATGAATGTCTCTAAACAATGTCGCAAATTTCATGGTCCCTCTCCATCTCCCATAATGCCTATCCCAGTAGAGGCTCAAAAATCTTGAAATGATGTTCACTTGATAAATATTATGTTCCATATTTTCCATTTTCTCCTTGACTCCACATTCTATACAAATAACTTCATATAAAAATGACATTTTTAATTGAACTTGCAATTATTTTAGGCAATTATTTTCTAACTCAGAGCTCCTGGATGACATCTTTTTATTCTTGTGTTTGTTAGCACACAGAATTGGATTAATTAATAAATAACAAAAATAAGAATAAAAGAGATGTTCTGATTATGTCACTCCACTGTTTAAATATTGAATTGATTTCTCATTAATTTCCAACACCTTAATTAACTGCCCATAATCCTCTGTGATTTGGCTTCTGCCTTTTTTTCCAGTCTTCTCTCCCATTCACTCTCTGCCTCATCCGCAATAGCCTTTGTTTCAGGTATGTCCAGCCCTGCCAGTTCTATACAGCAGGCTATATCATGCATCCATGAGGTCTTTTCACATGAGATTGCTTGTGCCACAATGCCCCCTTATTTCTCTGCTTATTTAGCTAAAATTAGTTGTCATTCAAACAACATAAAAATCACTTACTCTGAAAGACTTCTGAATTTTGGTCAGACCTAAATGTTCCAGTATCACCTTATTGGCCATAAAAATGAAATTATGGCAACCTTCCTAAATCTCTGAATCCTGTTATCTTTGATATGGAACAAAATAACATATATGAATTGAGGAGAATTCTATATATAAAAGAAACTTGTGTATTAAAATCAGAGCTAAGCCTGAGGGTAGGAGTAGGATGATGGCTTGACTATAAATAACAGTGAGGGAATTTTGGGAGATGATGGAATGATTTTGACCTTGATTTTGGTGATGGTTACACAACACTATGCATTCTTCAAATTTCCTAGAACTGTAGAATAAAAAGAGTGTTTGTTAAATATCATAAAGTTGTACAATAAAAATGGTAAATTTTGTAGTAGTAAATTATAACTCAATAAGTCTGTCCATAAAAATAGCCATCTGTGAAGTTTTCAGGTCAAGTGTGAATTATAAAGATGCTTTCTGCATTCTAACTTTATGGGGTAGAAGACATAGTCTCCTTGTTCCCTTTCCCCCCAAGTCTGCAATTTGACCTGAGCTTTATGGATTGTTCCATTCCACTTATAAGGGAGGAGAGGGAAAAAGGGAGATGTCTAGGGTTTCTTACACCATGCCTTCTTTCTTTACGTAATTCATTTTAATCTTCCTAGAACTGTCACAAATGCAGAACCTCCCCAAAGAGGAGACAGTTCAGGTCTCTGAAAGGTGCAATGGGCAGGGGAGGAAAGAAAAGAGAAAAAGGAAAGAAATAAAAAGAAAAGCATTTTGGTTAATTAGAAATTGCAGATTGAATAAATATGCATATCTTCCCTGTCCTCCAAAATAAACATTACTAAATATCATAATCAAAATTATAGTAAAGGAAAAAAGAAGTATTAGCCTTTAAAGACAAAGAGAATTGAAAATGACACAGAAGATAAAATATGGACATTTCTGCATAATGTAAGTATAAAGAAACTGGAGTTCCTTATTCAGACAAACTATCAATTAATATGAAGGTTAAAATAAAAGGCATTCCAAAATTTACTGCCTTTTCACCTATTGTTAGGAATCTATTAGAGGTTGGTCCTCCACGAAAATGAGAGATTAAAACAAGAAAGAGGAAGGTGTGGGATCCTGCAGGGGCTCTAAGACAAATGGAAGCAAAGGGAATTCCTACCATCTGGGTGAAGGAAAACCCCAGGGGAAACATGAGGCAATTACTAACTGTAGGAAAAATAAAAAGTTGTACAGAAAAGACCTGTAAGCATAGAATATCACATGCCTATGCTGAGTAGCATAATTATATAATTATAATAATAGAGGAAAGAAAAACAAAGAAATAACAGTATAAGCTTATTGATTAAAAATATAGCAGGGAATGGGGCTGGTCTGGTGGCATAGTGGTTAAGTGTGCACGCTCTGCTGCTAGCGGCCCGGGTTCAGATCCCCGGCGCGCACCACCACACTGCTTGTCAGGTCATGCTGTGGCGGCGTCCCACATAAAGTGGAGGAAGATCGGCATGGATGTTAGCTCAGGACCAGTCTTCCTCAGCAACAAAAAAAAAGAGGAGGATTGGTATGGATATTAGCTCAGGGCTGATCATCACAAAAAAATATATATATATAGCAGGAAATACTAGAGTTAACAGCTCTAAGTACTGAAAGTGGTTTCTCTGTGAAACAAAATTTGAGGATAAAGTAGAGGGGGCTGTGGACTGCTGTTTTATTATGCATGATTCTGATACAATTTGAATTTTGAAACTATGTACATTTATTGTATGAAATTTTTAAAAAATAATTAGAAAACAGTATGGGTGAATATACAAATGAGGTAGCGGGAGTTCCTAATACTTACCACACTGTGCAGTGCTTGTCAATTTATTTCTCCATCTCTCCTTTTAAGAGCCCTTTAAGACAGTGACTCTGTCATATTGACCTAACATAGCATATGCTCAGATGCTTCCTTTGCTATTTAAGCAAATAACGTATGAAAGAATGAATGGTTTGTGGCTGAGAATCCACAAAATAGCAATGAATACATAAAAACAAGGCCAGTGATTGGGGGGCTGAACACAGGTGACAGAGTGACTGACTTGAATCTTCTTACTAAATTACAGCTTTTGGCATCTCCTGGGTTGAGGGTATACGGCTTCACATCCAGATCGTTTTAAATTCACAAGGGTCCACCTCTCAGTCATAAAACAAATGCCCTCTTGATGTTTTCTCTAGAAGTGTTGACAAACTTTAGAAGTCATCCACAAATTATCTACCTTCTTTCATCCTCTCTAATTTCATTAATGGAACCATGACACACCTGGTGATGCCTCACCCTCTATGATTCACAGTTCCTGTCTCTGGCCTTCTATTTATAGATTGATCAGAAGTTAATATAGCAGTTAATGCAATTCTAAGATTCCCCTTTTTTAAACTTTTTATTTTAAGATGATTTTAGATTCACATACAGTTGAATAGAAATATTAAGACATAATCAGAGAATACATGTACAATTTCATATATAGTCATCTGTGTGTCCCTAGATTCCTTTTTTTGACAGTAGTTTGATTCTTTCCATGAAAGCATGTCCAACTGTGTGATACATGTCCCCACATGAGGTTCTCATCAGATCAGTGACTTTGGGAACATTTCCTCATCCAAGAGTCTATATTTAAGTAAAATGTGGTTGAATTGCTGCTATGTCCCGACCCTTTTCTCTGAATAACATATTTTCCCTCACACTCCTAAACTAAACAACCATATAGAAGTAAGAATTATTATCACTTTGTAAATGAAATGCTGAAATTCAGAGAGGTGTACTGACTTGCACAGTGCCACATGTTATTGTGGCATATATAGTATTTACAATTGTTAAAAACAAGACAACAAGCCCAAAATGGAGTCACTTATGCTAAGCCCCACATCACCAAATGAAGACTTAATTACAGATTTGGCTCCCCCAGAAACAGAATCTTAAAACAGTCAATTGGGAATCATCTGTAAGCACTAGTCAGGTAATCTGGCCAATAGACCCCTGACATCCTCTAAAGGAAAGTAACCTTGCAATAACCAATCCACTTTTTTGCCTAGTGTAACTTCCCGTTCCTGCTTCCTTCTGCCTATAAAAGCCTTTTATTTTGTACAGCTTCTTGGAACTCCTTTTTATCTGCTAGATTGGATGCTGCCCAGGTCGAATCGATTTCTGCTCAAATTTTTTTAATATGCCTCAGTTTATCTTTTAGCACGCTTTCTCTCAAAGGTCAAATTTTTCTATAGTCTGAGGAAAATTCTTAACTATTATTTCCTTTTTAATAACTCATTGTGAATTGTCTAAACAGATAGTTGGAGGTAAAAATGAGTAGAAACGGATTTTATTCTGTTAATTTTCATCTATTATCCATCTGCTAGCCTCCCCCACCCATCTACCCACCAACGTCAGGCAAACTTCCTTCAATAGACATTTGAACTCTCTCATGGGTCTCAAATCACGTGAAGTATGACCTTCAAAGGAACTGGACCTCATCTCTGGTGTATCATGGTTTTTCTTTCTGACTTTTCCTAGCCTAAAAAAAGAAATCTTGATATAAAAATAAACACTTGGGGTCATTGAAACCCTCCTCTTATGATTAGCTATAAAAATATTCCCATTTCAAACATATCCTGAAATAGTAACAGAATCAGCATGTAGTTCAATTCCAAGAATTCCAAGTGTGTTTTTTCACTTTCATTAAAACGCACTGCAATGAGGAAATTATGTGATATCATTTAAAGCTTTACAAGGAAACTCTTTAAAATTGATAGTTATAAGTGTTTACAATACAAATTCAAGGTGATTACATGATGATTAGCACTTGCTTATAGGTCTCTTAAGAAACCACACAATCTGATTCCAAACAGCAATCTCTTTCAATACTTGACCTTGATGAGCTTGATGCTGATTTTGGTGATAGAACTTTTAAAATGAAGATTTTATTATCATGCTGTGGCTTGGCACTTTCTAATATGTAGGTATCAGGGCAGCAATAGAATACCCACCTAAAAATAGCCTCATTTTGGTTCCAGGTGTTGAGTTGATAATTTCAGAGACAACAATAACAATAATACCTAATGTTTCTTGAGTGCTTAGTATGTGCCAGACAAAATGTTATAAGCACCTTTCTTGGCATTAATTCTATTAAATTCTACACATTTTTTTTTAAGGAAGCAATTACAGTGTTCTTTAAAGGAAACCTGGGATCTAATTCTAGCTTGTCAATCTTAACTAATGGTGATTCCTTGATTTCTGCACAATTCCTTGTATATAAGTTCTTCACTCAAGCCTTTAGATGGAGCTCAAGTCCTCTTTACCTCAAAGGGTGCAGAAGTAGGATATGGATCAGTAGTTGATGTCCAGATCATTAAATATGCTCTGTTATGGGCCACCATGTTGCAAATGGTGCCTGCTGAGATGAATGAAGATTGCCTTTTATCCTTTCACATTGAAGGTTCTCTTTATTTATCCTGTTTTGTCCCAACTATTAGAATCAAGTGAGACCAGGGTGAGGCCCAGAAAGATTGGGGCAAAAAGAAAGACCATAGTGATATTTTAGCATGCAATGTAAGCTGATGGTGTAAAACAGACTTTGGATTTTAATATGGTCCAGCTTATCTAACAATATATTTGATATAGATACAGTTGCTATTCTAGTTATCAAATATTTGGTTCACTTTCCTTCCCACACACAAAATACTCTCACCCATTCCCTGTTCACCCATAGAGGTAATCAGAGATCATATCAGTTTATGACATCAAACCTTTCTATCAGAAGATAGTCTCTACATCAAGTGCAGTTGTACTCCTTGTGTTTTGGAGACCTGTAAACTAAAGGGACCAGTTATCTCCATCATGAAAACCCAATATGCGATGAGGGAACAGGAGCAGGATAACAATCCCTTCTACGAGGAGAACTATGGGAAACACAGAACAGATATTACTTCGTAGAAATTCTCATATCCCTTCTACTTACTTTGGGGGTGAGGAATCCATTTACCGTCTGGTAGTAGACCCCTTTTCTATTGTTCTTTAGGGTCACTGACCACTCTCAGGAAAATTGCTCATTTCTTATTATCTGATTCCTTGGCCACATCTGAACTGGGCATCAGGGAGTGTGGCCTCCCTCGTTGCTAATAAGCTTTCTTAGCTTAGTTCCTGCTTCAAAAATGTTAAGGATATAGAGTGGTTTCAGTCTCAAAGAATCTCACTCTGTTTTAGTCCAGGCTGGTGGTTATTTGGGCAGCACAATTCTCTCAGTAACTTAGTATCCTTTTTTGCCTTTTCAATGTATTTGAATCCCATTAATTTCATGTGGCAATGATCACAAACACAATTATTTTCAGATCTAATTCTGATATCTGTTATATTTATTTGCCTACTTGCTCCACTACTTGCCTCAATTTTCTATTCAACCACAGATATATTTGTGAGCCTTTCGGCCTTAGTGGGAAAACCACTCCTTTAAGATTTTCTCCTGAGCTATTTTGGTCAATTAAAAAGGATGCTATAATCTTAACTGAGTCTTCACAATCCCTCAGGGATATAGGCTCCAGGGTGAATAGCAGATTTATTGAGCCTAGAAATGAGAGTGGTGTTAACAATAATTTCTGCCATCTTCGAGCCTATATTTAGTGAAAAATGAAGCAGTATTTAGGATGTAAATTTGAAAAGGTTTTTCTGGCCTAGGCAATGGCAGATATTCTAAGACCAAAGGGTTTCTTTTCCTCATTTGGGGCTCCCATCTTTAGTTCTGTCCCAACGTATCTCTTCCAGGATGCTGGGTTCATCTGTCTGATTCTCTCTCCCAAGTATAGAATAAAATTCCTTAAGATGAGGTTCTCTGGGATTCCTCTAACTTAGATGAAATTCTCCCATAGCTCAATTTCCTCATAGTCCCTTTGACATCATTCTATCCATATTAAAATGTCAGAGGATTCCAATCTCCTTGCTAATCAGAAAGGAAGAGTTTGATGAAATGACTGTGAACTTTATGAACTGCAGGTAAACTTTTAACAGGCTACTCTTATTTTGACTTTTCTTTTAATCAATCACAGGGTCTTTGGCATTTGAGCACTATATGTTCTTTTTCCTCTTCAAAATAGAATGTGGTTTCTGGATATTCAAAATGCTCAAAGATAATTTAATGATCCTTAAAGGAAGAGAAAAACAAAATTATAGACAAGTGGAGAGATGGTTACAATTATACAACTTTAACACTTTCTATAGACTGATATAAAGAGTTCCCTATAGAGGCTGGTCCCATGGCATAGTGGTTAAAGTTCTGCTTGCTCCACTTCAGCCACCCAGGTTCGTGGGTTTGGATCTTGGGCATGGACCTACACCACTCATCAGCCATGTTGTGGTGGTGACCTACATACAAAATAGAGGAAGATTGGCACAGATGTTAGCTCAGGGTGAATCTTCCTCAAGAAATAAAAAGAGGAAGATTGGCAAAAGATGTTAGCTCAGGGTGAATCTTCCTCAACAGCAACAGCAAAAAAATGAGTAAAAAAAAAAAAAAAGAATTCCCTATAGAGTTTATTGGAACGTAACAGCCTTTTTCTTTCCTTTTTTATAAGACTATTAAAGCTTAAGCATAACATGACTTTTAAATTATTCTATGATAATAGTTCTTAAGGAATCTTTCTATAATTGTATGGATATTGATTGATAACAGCAGAATATGCTATTTTCCAGGACAAAAATATATAATATTCTAGAACAAAATCTACATTTTTGTTAGTTTGATATTTTGTGGAACAAAACTTAAGAATACTAGCTAATTATTGTATAACTTTTATTAATCCTTCCTCAAAAGCCCAAAATACCAATAGGATTACATTCTCCTAAAGAAAAAAATATCCATTTATTTGACATGGGGAAAGAAGTAACTCTGGAGACTGGTGACATAGCTGCTTGGAATTGAAGGCATCTCATTGACTGAAAGAGTAATGGATAGTCAGAGTATAAAGGGCATCACTAAGTCTATGTGGAGAAATACATATCGCCTTTGAGGGGGATTGGATGTCTAAAGATTACACAGCCATTTAGTCTGCAATAACCAAAATTGTTGACCAAGTTTGCTGATAATGCACCATCTATTCTCCCCTCCTTTATCTCTTCCCCTCACTCTATTCAAATTATCTCCATAATAAATTAAAAAACAAATTGTGAGCCTTCCTTTAACTATGCCTGTCTTTCAAGAGACTGCTTTATCTTTCTCCTCTTTAAGGCCACGTGTCCAGAAAAAATAGTCTATTCTTTCTGATTCTATTTCCTTCTAAAGATTCCTTAATAATAATGATTATTATTCTTGCTATTATTGTTATTAATATCATAGAAAGTTGGATATGGTGAACTGACAGTCACTGCCCATTCCATCCTCTTCCATCTAGTGTGCCGTCTGTAGTACAGATGCAGGATGTCTCAGATATGTGATATTGTAGTTTGTCAATCAGATGCACTAAAATGTGACTAAGAAGGCAGGAATGAGAATGGTCTGGGTTTCTGTTTTTTTCTCTTAGCAAGCTCAATCTTGGAAACTTTCCCTTTTCTCGAGGCAGCATTGACTCTCTTCAGTGTTTGGTCACTAGCTTCATGTTGTTGAGACGCCGGCTGTGAGGCTTCCATTCTGCTGGGATAAACTACAGCAGGCGCAGCCTCGTTCTAGTCCTGCCAGCAACATCGATAAACTCCAGGATTGTGGCGTGGATGTGGATCTCGAGCAAGCAGCCACAGTGACAGCATCCCAACTGGGCAGTTCTTCAGATGGTAGGAGATCTCCTGGTAGCCCAGTTCTGAAGTGTGGCTTAAAGAGCTATTTCTGAAGGCTGAATCTAGAGTCATTATTTTTAGCCCTAAAAATGACTTTGTAATACATTTAATATCCTGCAATAAATCACTTTATGCTTAAAATAGCCAGAGCAGATTCTTTCTCTCCAACTGAACTTTGACAAATTCAGTATCACTTTTTACCTATTTTAAACTTGCCTTTTTTCCCTAACTTGTGTTTGAGGACAAAATTCTTAACCTGTTTAATTTCATTATCGTTTCTTCTTCCACAGCCTCACAAGTGTCTAGTGGTATCTTAGTCACAGAAGATGCTCAATTAATATGTAGCTGATATAGGGAAGATGCTCAAAAATAATGTACTAAATATTATAGGCCCTTTAACAGCAACAAAACAATATACCCATAATCTCAACAACCTCAACTAAAAAAGCAATATAACTCTTTCCCAAACATTGTGGTAGAACACGTTGTTTTTATTCTTTACTCACTTATAAAATTTTTCTACTTCCTTCCCTAAAATTGTATTTTGATTAGAATATGAGTGAAGAAAATGATTCACCTGGAAAATAGAGATACTTAATTCACAGGGCTGTTAGGTGGTTTAAATAGATTATGCAGATAGGATTTGAAACTAAATTTGCATCTTGATCTCTCTTATATTTTTTATTTCCACTTCAGCAAAACAGAGGAACATCCCAAGCTGGCAAGTTTAGAAACCTCCAAGATCATCAAACACCATGATAGGACTTGATCTGTTGTGTCACTACAACTGAAGAATTCAGAGACTTAGAAAGATTATCTGCATATTTTTTGTAATGAACATTACAAGTAAAACCAAAACTTAATTCCAACTTCTCATCAAATGGATGTATAATTAATTAATAATTTGTGTCTTGTTTATGTTTTAACATGTATTTTCTTATATATCATAAATTCGTATATATCATATTAATGTATGTACATATTCACATATGTTTATAAATATATTTTATATATGATAAATTTTATATATAAGTAAATTTATTTGTACGTAATATTCATTTTATGTAATTTTTATTATATTATATATATTTTATTTTCTTCTGTCCGTATATCTGATTATTTGATTCTTACACATTTTTGGAAATATTTTGAATTTTTTGTGGAAATATTTAGCCTTACTTTCAGTTTTTTTTTCAGTTTTATTGAAGTATAATTGACACATAAAATTGTAAGATATTTAAAGTGTACATACTGCACTTTCAGTTTTAAATAACAAGTAGTATTATTAAACATCAAGCATTTCTATAAATCAAATTTATTTTGATATTTGTTTATAGGTAGTATTTTCATTTTACTATAATGTCTCAGATCAGATTTGACTCTGTAATGATTATGAAAATCTGCCTAAAAATCATCCTTTAAAATAATTACCCGTAAAAATGCTAATGTTAGGTGGAAAACTGAAGGTCAGAAGTAGTAATTATTATACAATACTAAATTACTTTAAAAAGTTACAAAAATTCTGAAAATAAATTCTCAAAACATAAATAGGAATAAATTATACAGAGTAGAATTATGGATATTTACATGTAATTTTTTATAATGTTTTATTTTTCCAAATATTGTACAACTAATGCTCCTATTTTGTTTTGTCTTTGTCTTGAGCACCTATCACGTGGCCTGGGATGTAATTTGCAATTAATATATATCTATTAAATAGTCGAATAAATGAATGAAAGAATGAATGAAATTTCTCCCATGCATGATTTGCCATGTTATTATCCCTAATGGAGTATAATCAGCTGGGAGCACATTATATGTCTGAAGATTTGCACTCCAACAATTCCTAGACCATGGCGGAGAGAGGGGTCTTAATAATCTCTATGAATATTTGAGTGGCAATTTAATCATGATAATAAAATGAAAATTTTATATCTATATAGGAATTTACAATTTTCCAAGAACTTTCATATCCATGATTTCTTATATTACAACAGCATCATGAAGATCCTGAGATGAGAAATTGATAAGAAATGGCTAGACTTCCAAAGGTCCCAATATTAAGCAAACAGCTATCAAAGCTGCAAATTCAAGAGTGAATTCTACAGAGAGGATCCCTAGCCAAAAAAAGTGAGGGTTTCAACCTCAACGCTGGAAGTTTGCTCCAGGTCATCCCTGGTGACCTGACCTAAAGCATATGGGTAACAAGGATTAACTTTGACTGGACTCTATAGATGAGGGTAGAGTGTAATCTGCAGGCCAGGAACCTGAGTATCACCATTGAGTTCATTAGAAAGGCAGATTCTCAGGGGCTACCCCAGACATACTCCAACAGAATCTACCTTTTAAAGTTTGGTCAACATTATTCCCCCTAGAGCAGAGTTTCTCCACTGTGGCTATACTTGAGAAACATCTAGGGAATTCTTATATTACATTAATGCCTCGGCCTCACCCTGGACCAATTAAATCAGAAGCTAAAGGAATAGGGACCAGAGATCCACCTTTTATTGAAGCAATCCAGGTGATTCTTCTTAACAGATGTGAGATGCACTGGTATAGATCAGTAGTTCTCAAAATTTGGGGTCTCAAGATCCCTTTAAATTATTAAAAATTATTGAACACTTCAAAGAGCTTTGGGTCATGTGGGTTATATCTACCATTTATTATATTAGAAATCAAAATTCAGAAATTATTAAATATTTATTAATTCATTTAAATAATATAATTACGTGCTAACATAAATAACATCTTTATGAAACATAAGTATATTTTACAAAACAAACAAAAAATTAATGAGAAGAATAGCATTATTTTACATTTTTGCATATCCCTGTAGTATTTGGCTTAACAGAAAACACCTGGATTCTCACATCTGCTTGTATATTCAACCTGTTGTCACATGTGTTTTGTTGAAGTAAGAAAGATAATCCAACCAAGCACAGATAAGTAGTGAGAAAATCACAGTGCATTTTAACAGCCCTTTCAGATAACTGAGGATATTCTTTAATACTACACCAAAATTTGACAAGTGATATTTTCTTAAAGGTTAGTTGGATGTGGAATCTGAAACCATCAGTACACTTTTTGTACATTAAAATCCATTGAATCTTTTATCAAGCATGATTTTGAAACTTCATGTCTTGGTCATTTGGAAAAATATTGGTGTGTTGAATTACACATTATTTCAAATGTTGACTCACATTTCACTATGCAATCAAAAATTATATTGTTAATATCAATACCATTGTCTTCAGAAAACTTTATAAGTATCAGGAAGAATTTTATTTTCCAAAATTCTAAGTTTTACTTGAACACTCAAATCTTTGACCACAGATACTGACAGTTGTTTCCTTGAAATGAGAGGCTCATTTCATTCATTTTTGAGAAAATGTCTGCCAAATACATGTCTGATAACCAGTTTCCATTAGCTATTATTTTAAGTAAAAATAGCATTTTAGATAAAACAGAAACAAAAACAAGTGATGTAGCTCAGTGTAAACAACCTCACAAGCGTTTTTTATGGAGACACCCATCAGATTTCAGAATTACTTTATGCACGCTTCCTATTTTGTCATACAGAATATTGGAAAGCTGTATATTCATGACATGAGATTTAATTAATGTTTCTGCTGCTACTGCTTCATCAAATATGATGACTGCAAGTAACTTTCGCTGCCACTATTTTGATTCATGCTGAGGTGCCAATCTCCTGACATCTGATTTTGCCCCAACTATATGAAGGGTCACTAAAACTTTATCAAGAAGCCCTTAAAGAAGCAAGTATGGTTAATTCACAAGGGTAAACTTTGTCTAACTAAAGGAGCCATTACCAAGGTCTCTTTCTAATAGATATATTTTATATAAAAGTAGCCCCAAATTATAATTTTGATTATAATTATTAAACAGATTTTTTTTCTTCTCCTATGTATTATTTTTATTAAAAATTGCACAATAAAAATGGAGCTGGAATTATCACAACTCCAATAGCAAGAAAAGGCAATAAACAAAAAAAGGGATTTTACCAAGCATTTTTTTACCTAAAATTTTGAGTTCTGCTTCTCCTTAGCCATAACTCAACTTCCACTTGGCCATTTATCAGATTTGTAAGGGAACTCCCTTCTGAAGAGAAAGAGGTCTTCGTTTTCTCTTATACCACTGGTTTCATTGGAGAAAAGATATTTTAAAGAGAGTACATTTTAAGACTATAGTTAATGAAGCAAGAATCTTTAAACTCTATGATTGCTAAATCAAGAAACCTTTTTCTTCAGTCTTAATTATGATTTTTTGTTGTCTTCTCTCAGGTAGGATGACAGAGGCCTGGAGTTCTTTACAAAAATTGGATTTTTTTCTATAAAGAGATTTTTTTTTCTCCATTTGGCATATAAAGAAACTAAGATGCTTAAATGTTAAATGACTTTCACAATTAAGATGATACCTTTAATAAGGGTTAGGGCTGTTCTTAAGTTATCAATACCTTTTCATAGATATTATTTCTGGATCTTTTTTAATGGTTGGCTAAAGAAATGAATGATTGAATAAATGAATGTGTGCACAGTCCAGTTACATTTTTGGTAGAACTCAAGCTACTGGATTTATCCTTTTTTCTGATGCATAGACAAACTATTTTAGGCCAAATATCATCTTTATTCCATTTCAGTCTTCTAACATCTTATTTTTTCCACCCCCACTGGAAGGATTATTAAAACTTTACTCCCCAAGCATCCATTGAAAGAGCAAATGCAGTTAATTCTCAAAGTCAAATTTAGTTTAACTAGAGGAGCAGTTACCAAGGGCTTTTAGTAATTGATGTGTTTTACATAAAAGCAGCATTTCATCCATTCATGGTCTCTTAACATAAAAGGCATTGCATTTGTGTGGAGACTACAATTCGCCTGGTAATTTTTCATCACAACTGGAGTCCTTTATCGTCTGTCAATCAACACTGGGAAACAGAGGAGGGCTTTATCCACTCTACTTTAAGTAACAGAGAAGGAGAACTGGAGCGGCCTTTAGGGAGACAAAGATAAAAATGTTTGTATCTTCCTTTGTGTGCTCTGCCTAAACTAAAATCTTTTTCTCAATGGTGAACAATCTGGTACTATTATAAATAATACACATTTTAAGTCATAGAGGGTGAGTTATCAAAATGTAGAAACTTGATTTTAATTGTACGTACTCATTCTGTAGTCTAACTTCATGCTGGAATGCAATGGCAATTTAATTACTTAATCTTCTATCAATAACCTTTGTCTGCTGTATATATTCTTTCTTCAGCAACATTCATAGAAAAGAAAATGCATGTAGTTCTTTATTTTCTTTATCCTAGAAAATATATTGTGAGAGCTCTCAACAACCATAAAATTCAAAGCCTACACTATAAGAATGAAAACTAACAATCATTGACCCTTACATCTGTAATTGTACAAAGTGGCATTTCTGTGCTTCAGAATTAGTTCATGCACTCATTTGTTGAGCATGTGTTGAGATCAAAACGAGTCATTCAACTCTCATTAAAGCTTAGGAGTTTTACGAAGAAAGAGGGGTTACCATTCTTTGAACTGAAAACATTTTATAGATAAGGAGATTGAACTATGGAGAGATTAGGTAACTTGCTCAATTCTCCTTAGAATTATAACAGAAAAGCAGAAAATGGGATGTATGGTATAGTGCTTTGTCCACTCCACCATACCACATTCTAAATCAACTCAGTTCTATAGAGACTCAGTGTTCCCTTCCATAGTCTTATAGTTAAGCAGGAATTAACCAGGAAGATGAGAGGGAGAAGAGCAATTAACTCAGAGGTGAGAACGTATGCATATCCTTGGGAGTAAAAAACAACATAGTGTACTGAAACACGCAAGAGTTGCTTCTGCAGGTTGAGTTGAGGAGCAACAGGAGCTGACACTGGAGAAAGAAGTGGAGGAAAGTCCCTGGAGAGCACCATGTGATGTGCTATGGAGTTGAAACTTCACCCTGAAAGCTACAGAAAGACACGGATCTTAAACAACAAGGTGACATAATCATATATGGTCCATATGCGTGTGCGTATGCTTTTTAATTTTTTTAAGAACACCATGGCAAGTGCATGGAGGATGGGTTGTAGAGTGATGTGGTAAAGAGAGAGTTGTTACAGCAACTTTGAGATGTGTTTATAGAGGTTTGAGTCAAGTCAGTAGCAGTGAATCTAGAGAAGGGGCGGGTGACTTTGCATCATATTTAGAGTGCAGTATTAGAAGGACGTGTATAGAATATCAGGGAGAAAGAGGGGAATTTAGAAAGAATCTAAGATTTCTCACTTGGAAAACTGAGTTACAATTTTGAGCATGTCAAATTTGTGGTGTAATTAGAGGACAGTGCACAGCACATGGAAAGTACTCAAAAATATTTGCTTAGTGAATTATGGTCATAGAGTCTAGGCTGAAAATATAAATGTAAGAATTATTGGAAGAAGGAGGTTAGTAATGAGATTCTCTCAGAGAGATCGTATGAAATAAGAACGAAGGAGACTGAATGTCCCCAAGAAATGATAACTTGTAAAGAAAAGAACAAGATTCAAGATTAAGGCTGGGGGTCATAGAAATTAAGGAGAGAGACTTCTGGAAGTAGTCAAGGTCACACAGATAGAGAATGGCAGAGCTAGGTATAGAACTCCTGCATCTTGATACCTGGACTACTGTATTCTCCTTCACAACAAATAACCTTTTACTTTGGCCAGAATTTTACTTCCTGTTTCTCAGAAATAGAATTTGTTCAGTTATTCATTCATTGTTTATTCAACCAACACTTATCCCATATATCTGATGCTGTCCAAGACTCTGGGGTCATAGGAATGAAACAAATTCCAGGAGCTATTATTACCAACTGTGCTGTGACAAACCAGAGGATTTGATGAATGGTATAAAATGAAAAGAAAGCTTAATGCCACTAGTGCCTTTTTTCTCTTTGTCACCACATAATGTTAGCGTGGAAATCTGGATCAATCCATTCCAGGATTCCTCATCTCCCATAAGAGGGTGACAAAAATTCTTCTTAGGTCAAAAATATTTTCCCACAACTATGTGAACTGAAAATGTATACTGCTTCCTTTCCTTACACCAATAAATAAATAAATAAAAAGTAAGAACATCCCAATACTCCCTTGCTTAGCTGGATGCATCTTACATTATATGTCAATGTATTATTGATTTATTTCTTTGGTTCATTCATCTATTTTCTCATTCAACATACATACACTGCACTTCTTTTGCACATCATTGACTTAGCTAGTCTCTTTTGAATCACTCTGATGAATGAAGAAGGACAAAATTCTGGGAGAAAGTGATGCTTGATGTTGGCCTTTTAGCATGAACAAGGAGATGTTAGACTGAGGAAAGAGGCCTGCTAGGCAGGGAACAAATCCATGCAGAAATGGATAAATGGCCTGATGTCAAGAATGTGACAAAGTAGAGCAAAGAGCATCTGTAGGTAATGGGGGAATATGAAGTTACAAGAAAAGTTTTAAAAAATAGATAATGAATAAGCCCTAAATACTAAATTAAGGATGTGGCATTTCTTTATAAGCCTGTGGAGGGCTCTTAGGGGAGTTTAAGCCTGGAGAGACAATTAGATTGGCATCTTAGTACCTTCTTGCTGGCAGTGGAGAAGAGGCTGGCCCAGAGGCAGCACAGACTGAGGGAGAGAGAATAATCAGGATGCCACTTATAACTTTCTTACCTGTGATTTATCTGGAGGGGTAAATTACTTTGGATTATTGTCATATACATCTTTGTGAGCTTTGACAATGACATTCCAATCAATTATGATTAAAGAAATGACTTTTATTCCGGGTTCCTGGGAGATTTCTCTTAACATCTTGACCTTACTTCTGATATTTTCTTCCACGTGATTCATTTTGCCTCTTTTGGAAGACACAATATAGCAGTTTAGACTTTTTTTGGGTAGAGAATAACAAAACATGCACATGACAATATAATAGGAAAGAGGCATTAAATGATGGCTCCAGGGGCAGAATTAGGATATATCACTCTTTGATATCAGTATATTTTATAGAAAGATGTCATTGTATGTTCATAACAACAATGGTGAAATTAATTAAATTATCTTTCAAATTTAAAGAACACGCAATATTATGTACGGTAAAGAAAATAGAATTTGAAGGGTGACTGTTCAAATGGCATACAATGCCATTTACTGAATTAGAGATCCAGCTCTAACAACTGACTTGGTATATTTCACTCTTATCTATGGGTTCCCTCAGGCCCTTTCACAGTTTGCGTTTGCTTTTCCCAGTTTATTCCTAGTTGGTAAGTCGCTAAGCTATTAAACATAACATTGATACTTCTTTGTTAAACATAGCCTGGTAACACTGACGGCGCTCTTAACTTCAGCAGATCTGACCTTTTTTTCTAGCCTTTAGACAAGTCTGGCTTTTCATGAGTCTCATGTCTCAGTTTTACATTCTCACTGTCACACTTTTTCAGCCTCTACATGTCATTGCTGCTTCTCATGAATCAATCACTTGCTCCTGAGGTCTTCCTTTGGTTCTTGCGGTAGACAGCCTAGTTAGCAAAGCCAGTTAACGGGCCTGCTTCTTTACAACCAGACTGCTTTAAATCAAACCAGTGATTATGTGCAAATTTTATCATTTTGCAGTTAAAAAAAGCTTATGTACATAATCTAATAATCCTATAAAGAAATCATTATTATGACCTTTACATAAATAAGGAATGTGTGACTCAGATAAGTAAAGCAACTCATTTTAAGAGGGCATATCTATTAAGGGGGTGGAGGGAGGGGACAGGGTTCAAGTCCTTCATCTTCTGCTTGGCTAGTTGTGGGATGTAGAATCACTCTTTTTTCTTCCCTGAGACTCATTTCATACAGGCATACTTCATTTTATTGCAGTTGACTTTATTGTGCTTCTCAGATACTGCATTTTTTACAAATTAAATGTTTGTGGCAACCTTGCAATAGCAAGTCTATCGGTGCCATTTTTTCCAAGAACATTTGTTCACTTTGTGTCTCTGTGTCACATTTTGGTAATTTTTCCAATATTTCAAACCTTTCATTATTATTATATTTGTTATGGTGCTCTATGATCAGTGATCTTTGATATTACTATTGTAATTGTTCTGGGATGCCGCAAACCATGCCCATATAAGACAGCAAAGTTGCTTGATAAATGTTGTGTGTGTTCTGACTGCTCCACCCACCAGCCATTCTCCTGTCTCTCTCCCTCCCATCGGGCCTCCCTATTCCCTGAGACACAACAATATTGAAATTAGGCCAATTAATAACCGTACAATGGTCTCTAAGCGTTCAAATGAAAGGAAGAGTTGCACTTCTCTCACTTTAAATCAAAAGGTAGAAATGATAAAGCTTAGTGAGGAAGGCGTGTCAAAAGCCAAGATAGGCTGAAAACGAGGCCTCTTTCAACAAACATGCAAGTTGTGAAAGCAAAGCAAAAATTCTTGAAGGGAATTAAAAGTGCTACTCCAGTGAACACACAAATGATAAGAAAGTGAAACAGCCTTATTGCTGATATGGGGAAAGTTTTAGTGGTCTGCATAGAACGTTAAACCAGTCACAACATTCTTTTAAGACAAAGCCTAATCCAGAGAAAAACCCTAACTCTCCTCAATTCTATGAAGGCTGAGAGAGTTGAAGAAGATGCAGAAGAAAAGTTTGAAGAAAGAAGAGGTTGGTTCATGAGGTTTAAGGAAAGAAGCCATCTCTGTAACATAAAAGTGCAAGGTGAAGCAGCAAGAGCTGATGTAGAAGCTGCAGCAAGTTATCCAGAAGATCTAGCTAAGGTAATTAAGGAAGGTGGCTACACTAAACAACAGATTTTCAATGTAGACAAAACAGCCTCATATTGGAAGAAGATGTCATCTAGGAATTTCATGGCTAGAGAGGAGAAGTCAATGCCTCCTTCAAAGCTTCAAGTGACAGGCTGACTCTCTTGTTAGGGGCTAATGCAGCTGGTGACTATAAGTTGAAACCAATGCTCATTTACCATTCTGAAAATCCTAGGGCCCTTAAGAATTATGCTAAATCTACTCTGCCTGTGCTCTGTAAATGGAACAACAAAGCCTGGATGACAGCACATCTGTTTACAACATGGTTCACTAAATATTTTAAACCCATTGTTGAGACCCACTGCTCAGAAAAAAAGATTCCATTCAAAATATTACTTCTCGTTGACAATGCACCTAGTTACCCAAGAGCTCTGATGGAGATGTACAATGAGATTAATGTCGTTTTCATGCCTGCTAACACAATATCCATTCGGCAGCCCATGGGTCAAGGAGTAATTTCAACTTTCAAGTCTTATTATTTAAGAAATACATTTTGTAGGGCTATAGTTGCCATGGATAGTGATTCCTCTGATGGATTAGGGCAAAGTAAATTGAACCTTCTGGAAAGGAATCACCATTCTAGATGCCATTAAAAACATTCTCGGGGGCCAACCCTGTGGCCTAGTGGTTAAGTTTGCTGCTATCTGCTTCAGCAGCCGAGGTTTGTTGGTTCAGTTCCCAGATATAGACCTATACCACTCATCAGCCATGCTGTGGTGGTGACCCACATACAAAATAGAGGAAGATTGGCACAGATGTTAGCTCTGAGTGAATCTTCCTCAAAAAAAAAAAAAAAAAAGAATAAAAGGACATTCTTGATTCATAGGAAGAGGTCAAAATATCAATATTAACAGGAGTTTGAAAGAAGTTGATTCCAACCCTTATGGATGACTTTGACGGGTTCAAGACTTGGTGGAGATGTAATTGCAGATGTGGTGGAAATAGCAAGAGAACTAGAATTAGAAGTGGAGGGGGCTGGCCTGTTGGCATAACGGTTGAGTTCACGTGCTCTGCTTCAGTGGCCCGAGGTTTGTGAGTTTGTATCCTGGGCGTGGACCAACACACTGCTTGTCAAGCCATGCTGTGGTGGCATCCCATATAAAGTAGAGGGAGATGGGCACGGATGTTAGTGCAAGGCCCATCTTCCTCAGCAAAAAGAGGAGGATTGGCAACAGTTGTTAGCTCAGGGCTAATTTTCCTCACAAAAAAAAAAAAAATGAAGAAGAAGTGGAGCCTGAGGATGTGCTTGAATTGTTGCAATCTCATGATAAAACTTTAATGGGTGAGGAGTTGCTTCTTATGAATCAGCAAAGAAAGTAATCTCTTGAGAAGGAATCTACTCCTAGTGCAGATTGTTGAAATGACAACAAAGGATTTAGAATATTACATAAACTTAGTTGGTAAAACAGTGGCAAAGTTTGAGATGACTGACTCCATTGTTTTTAAATTCTTCCTTATTTTACTAGGTTTTTTATAAATTATTTTATTGAGGTCACACTGGTTTATAACATTGTGTAAATTTCAGATGTACATCATTATATTTCGGCTTCTGAATAGACTGCATTATGTTCACCACCAAAAGTCTAGTTTCCATTCATCGCCATACATATTTTGAAAGATGTTCTACTGTGGATAAAATGCCATCAAACAGCATTACTTGCTACAGAGAAATCGTTCGTGGAAGGAAGAATCAATACATGCGGCAAACTTCGTTGTTGTATTATTTTAAGAAATTGCCACAGCCACCCCAGCCTTCAGCAACCACCACCCTAATCAGTCAGCAGCCATCAACATCGAAGCAAGACCCTTCACTAGCGAAAAGATTATGACTCACTGAAGGCTCAGATGATGGTTAGCATTTTTTAGCAATAAAGTATTTTTAAATTAGGATAGAACTTTGGTGTTTTTAGACACAATGCTATTGCACACTAAATAGGCTACAGTATAGTGTGAACATAACTTTTATATGCACTGGGAAACTAAAAATTTGTATGACTTGCTGTATTGCAATATTCGTTTAATTGCATTGGTCTAGAACGGAACCCTCAATATCTCTGAAGTATGCCTGTACATACACAAGAGTATTGATGACCTCTAGGAATCTTTAAACTTTATAATTTCAGTACTACTAAGACATCACTCCTCTTTATATAATGTTAAGGTTTATCTCTAAATATGACTTTAGATAGTATGCTGACCCCTTACCTTTGTCTCAAGAAAATCTAAATTGATTTAATTTTTCAAAGCTACACTGTAGGATTTAAGAGGCTAGACAGGATAAGAATCTATGATATTATGCAAGTAATTTTTTCTCACAAATTAGGATTTTTTTTTTTGAGGCAACTAAGGGAAGTGATGATTAACTGTAGTTAAGCCTTCATGCCTCATATTTTCTTAATTCAAAACAACCAAACAGCCAAAACATAAGACTTTAAAAGAAATAAAGAGGATTTTTGGCAATATACTGTTGGTAGCTTCAGTCAATCTATATAGATGGACATTCTGAAATTAAATAAGGTCTAAAATGATAATTTGCCATTCTGGCTGCCACATTCCTTCTGCATAAGCCAGCAGGAAATATTCTTAAAAATGCAAATGCTGGGGCCAGACGGCCTGCATTTGAATTCTAGCTCAGTCACTTATTATTTGTATAAACTGGGGCATCATCAATAAAGCATGATGCTGAATCCCTCCATGCCTCAGTTTCCTCATCTGTGAAATGGGATGATCAAAGAGTATCTCATTTTATAATTCTTTTAAGAATTATAAACAGCTAGTAGAGTGACTGGTAAATATTAAAATCTCAATTTGGAGTTTAACACATACAGCATTTTCTAGGTTCTAAATATAGTACATATGTTATCTTAGTTATCTTCAAAACAACTCCATTAAGAAGAGGACATTATTATCCCTAATTCACAAATGAGAAAACTGAGGCATACAAAAGTTAAAGGATTTTCCCAAGAACGTAAAGGGAGTAATTGGCAG
The DNA here is from genome assembly GCF_057802395.1 of Ceratotherium simum simum. Taxonomy (NCBI): domain Eukaryota; kingdom Metazoa; phylum Chordata; class Mammalia; order Perissodactyla; family Rhinocerotidae; genus Ceratotherium; species Ceratotherium simum. Next base: position 7,205,804 of record NC_141922.1, read on the forward strand.
AGGTGAGATTTATATGCAAGTTTGTCTAGTTCCAAAGTACTTATTTTTTTCTTTATGCTGTACCACTTTCAACTTAACATAAAATTTACCATTTTCTTGCTAATATTCAAATATTCTTAACACTTAAAGCAATTGTCTATTACTGTCTACTGTGTAAAGTACATTTTTAATCACTAGCAGAATATCTTCTATCAAAGAAAGCTATGTTAATGATTGTTACAAATTATACATTTGTTAATAGACATCAAATAATGCAGATAATGTTTTGTCCATACTAAAAAACAATTAAAATATGATTTTTCTTTGCAAAATTATTTTCCTTCTTTATTAAAAATATTTTTTCTAAAAGCAATTATTTTATTACAATGCAGTTTTGGAAAATTATGACTTTGAGAATTAATGGAATTGGAAAAAAAGAGAATCATTTCCATTAAAGAGTAAAGCATTATTAATTACTGAATACCTGTTATATGTTAAGCTTTGCATATCTATTGTTTCATTTAATCATCATAAATACATTTAGAGGTAAACATTTTCCTCCCCATCTTTCAAATGAGGAAGCTGAGTAACAAATAGTGTATATGACTACCTCAGTGCCATACATTTGGTAAGTGGAGATTCAATTCCTAGATTATTTTACATCAAAATCTGTTTTTCTTATAATAGGTTATACCATCTACCAGCTAAGGCAAGAGTTTTAGTATTCAAGGATTACAGGTGAGAATTAATAACTTTGAATGGAAAAAAATTAACCACATTTGAACAGGGATCCTGAAAAATAGTGGTTTTCTTACATGGACTATGATAAACAGATGGTAGATAGATAGATAGATAGACAGATCATAGATAGATAGACAAGTAGATAGACAAGTAGATAGATAGATAAATAGATAACATGTCTATGTGATAGACAGATAAATGGAGATATTGTAAGCCCTTTCAGGCAAAGAAGGACCAAATATTATTGATTGTTGAATCCTGAATAAGGAACACACAATTACTATCTTGACTAGCTTGGCAGTATATTTGTAAAACATAATTAAAATAAAATAAAATAATAAAATAAAGTTTAGAAATCTACCTTCCAAAGTTGTTGTAAAGATTTAGTAAAATAATATAGGGGAAGATTAGGGCCAATGCCACTTATGCACTTAAACAGCATTGCCAAATTTGCAATCCCTTTATACTCTTTAAATTTGTTTTAAGTTAATTCATTACATTCATCCTGAAGTGAAATCATTATGTTTTATTTACTTATTAGTTATCATTTTCAGTGAATCACTAATGTCTAGAAGAACATCTGGCACTTAATGGATATTAAATAAATACTTACAAATGAATGATTATGAATGAAGGAGTTATTACCATCCAGAATCTAGCATATAATCAACAAATATTAGTAACTGTTTATTTAAACTTATTACTCTGTTAGTATCACCAGTATATGTTGTCTAAATAAATATATTTCAATAGTGATACTGGGGGACTTTAAGCAGATCCATGATATGACATACATTTTAAAATATCTCCACTTGCTTTGCTGGGGATAGATTTTTGAGGGTCAAGTATAGATCAGGGTGACCAGTTGGATGCTACCTCTTCTCATGAGTTTTTATATTAATTCATATAACAAATAGTTAAGGTGACAATTAATATTTATGCTCCTTTACATTATACAGTTTTACTTAGTTTAAATCAAGCCAGTGAGTGTGGAAATACCACACTGTTTTGCAGTCTACAGAATACCTTTATGCACAGGTTCTTTGTATAGATAAGAAATGTATGATTTGGAAAAGTAATGAGGTAGGTGTTGGGAATCACCAAACAAAGAATTACAAGACAAGGTTCAGACCCTGCATTTCTACTTGTTAAAAAACTAAGGATACAAGAGACACACTTCAGATCTAAGGAGATTCACAAGCTGAAATTGATGGGGTGGGAAAAGATACTCCATGCAAATGGAAACAAAAGGAAAGCTGAGGTAGCAATACTTATATCAGATAAAACAGACTTTAAAACAAAAACTGGAACAAGAGACAAAGAAGGGCACTACATAATGATAAAGGGAATAATCCAACAAGAGGACATAACACTTGCAAATATCTATGCAACCAATATAGGAGCACCTAAATATATAGAGAAATTATTAACATACATAAAAAGAGATATTGACAGTAACACAATAGTGGTAAGGGACTTTAACACTTCACTTACATCAGTGTATAGATTATCTGAACAGAAGATCAATAAGAAAACATTGGCCTTAAATGACACATTAGACCACATGACCTTAGTAGATATATAAAGAACATTCCATCCCCAAACTGTAGATTACACATTCTTTTTGAATGTACATAGAACATTCTCTAGATAGATCACATATTAGGCCACAAAACAAGTTTCAATAAATTTAAGAAGATTGAAATAATACCAAGCGTCTTTTCTGACCACAATGCTATGAAACTAGAAATCAACTACAAGAAGAAAACTGGCAAAGCCACAAGTATGTGGAGATTAAATAAAATGTTACTAAACTACTATTGGGTTAATGAAGAAATCAAAGGAGAAATCAAAAAACACGTGGAGACAAATGAAAATGAAAATTTGTCATACCAAAATTTACGGGAAATACCAAAAGCAGTACTAAAAGGGAAGCTTAAAGAAATACAGGACTACCTTAAGAAACAAGAAAAATCTCAAATAAACAATCTAACAATACAGCTAAAGGAACTAGAAAAAGAACAACAAACAAAGCCTAAAATCAGCAGAAGGAAGGACATAATAAAAATCGGAGTGGAAATAAATGAAATAGAGATGAAAAAATAGAAAAAAATCAACAAAACTAAGAGCTGGTTCTTTGAAAAGATAAACAAAATTGACAAACTTTAGCTAGACTCAATAAGAAAAAAGAGAGAAGCCTCAAAAAAAAAAATCTAATGAAAGAGAAGAAATTACAATGGACACCACAGAAATATAAAGGATTATAAGAGAATACTATGAAAAGCTATATGCCAACAAATTGGATAATCTGGAAGAAATGGATAAATTCTTAGAATCATACAACTTCTCAAAACTGAATCAAGAAGAAATAATGAATCCGAATAAATAAATAATCACTAGTAAAGAGATTGAAATTGTAATCAAAACCCTCCCCAAAACAAAAGTCCAGGACCACACGGCTTCCCCAGTGAATTTTACCAAACATTCAAAGAAGACTTAATATCTATCCTTCTCATACACTTCCAAAAACTGAAGAGGAGGGGACACTTCCTAACTCATTGTATGAGGCCAACATTATCTTGATAGCAAAATAGGACAAAGACAACACAAAAAAATAAAATTACAGGCCAATATCACTGATGAACATAGACGCAAAAATCCTCAACAAAGTACTAACAATTCAAATACAACAATACATTAAAAAGATCATATATCATAATCAGGTAGGATTTATTCTAAGGATGCAGGGATAGTTTAATATCCACAAATCAATCAATGTGATAAACCACATTAATAATATGAAGAATAAAAATCACATGATCATATGAATAGTTGCAGAGAAAGCATTTGACAAGATATAGCATCCATTTATGATAAAAACTCTGAATAAAATGGGCATAGAAAGAAAGTACCTCAACATAATAAAGACCATATATGACAAACCCAAGCTAACATCATATTCAACACAAAACACTGAGAGCTTTCCCTTTAAAATAGAAACAAGACAAGGATGCCCACTTTTGCCACTCTTATTTCACATAGTATTGGAAGTCCTAGCCAGAGCAATCAGCAAGAAAAATAAATAGAACAGATCCAAATTGGAAAGGAAGACGTAAAACTGTGACTATTTGTAAATAGTATGATTTTATATATAGAAAACCCTAAAGAATCCACCAAAAACCTGTTAGAAATAATAAATAAATACAATGAAATTGAAAGGTACAAAATCAAAATACAAAAATCAGTTATAGGGCTGGCCCCATGGCATAGTGGTTGGTTTGGCGCACTCCACTTCAGAGGCTCAGGTTTTCTGGCTCAGATCCTGGGCATGGACGCACACTCCTTATCAGTCATGCTGTGGTGGCGACCTACATACAAAATGGAGGAAGACTGGCAGAGATGTTAGCTCAGGGTTAATCTTCCTCAAGCAGAAAAAGAGGAAGATTGGCAATGGATGTTACCTCAGGGCGAATCTTCCCCAGGAAAAATAAATAAATAAAAATCAGCTATATTTCCAGACACTAACAGCAAAATAGCAGAAAGAGAAATTAAGAATTTACAATCACAACAAAAAGAATAAAATACCTAGAAATAAATTTAACCAAAGAGGTGAAAGACCTGTACACTGAAAACTATAAAACATCGTTGAAAGAAATCAAAGAAGACATAAAGAAATGGAAAGATATTCTGTGCTCATGGATTGGAGAATTAACATAGTTAAAATGCCCATACTTCCTAAAGCAATCTACAAATTCAATGCAATCCCTATCAAAGTCCCAATGACTTTTTTCACAGAAATAGAACAAAGAATTCTAAAATTAATATGGAACAACAAAAGACCCCTAATAGCCAAAGGGATTGTGAGAAAAATAACAAAGCTAGCGGTATCACACTCTGATTTCAAAAAATACTATAAAGCTATAGTAATCAAAACGGCATGGCACTGGCACAAAAAAAGCCACAGATCAATGACACAGAATTGAGAGTCCAGAAATAAACCCACACATCTATGGAGAGCTAATTTTCAACCAGGAAGCCAAGAACATACAATGGAGAAAACAAAGTCTCTTCAATAAATGGTGTTGGGAAAAAGGGACAGCCACATGCAAAAGAATGAAAGTAGACCATTATCTTACACCATACACAAAAATTACCTCAAAATTGATTAATGACTTGAATATAAGACCTGAAACCATAAAGTTCTAGAAGAAAACATAGGCAGTATGCTCTTTGACATGGGTTGTAGCAGCATCTTTTCAAATACCATATCTCACCAGGCAAGAGAAACAAAGAAAAAACAAACAAATGGGACTACATCAAACTAAAAGCCTTCTGCACAGCAATGGAAACCATCAACAAAATGAAAAGATAACTTAACATTTGAGAGAAGATATTTTCAAACCATATGTGTGATGAAGGGTTAATATCCAAAATATACAAAGAACTCAAACATCTCAACCAAAAAACCAACCACCCAGTTAAAAAATGGGCAAAAGATTTGCGCAAATACTTTTCCAAAGAATATATATAGATGGCCAAACAGGTGTGGGAGATCAAGATTTGGCCACCCTGAAATCTATCTCTTTACCTTGGTTGTTTTCTCTGAGAACATTTGACCTCCCCCACTAACTGCCTAAAAAAATTTGACATGGTAGCTCCTTCCTAGAATAGATCTATCATGATGGCTGTAAAGATAACGTAGGGTAAATGTTACAATAGAAAAGGCACCAACAAGCCCCTCTTATCAGAAGTTCTGTCTCTCTGGCCACATTCTCTGGATGACCCTGCGAAGAGTTGCCAGACAATCATTTACATTTATAAAGAAAATCTCCATTTATAAAGGTATCTCCCTCTCTGTTTAGAGAAGAGAGAGGGATGAGCTCATTTTTAGTGACTTATCAATGTGGAAAGTGAGGCCTTGGGCTACATAATAAACCTTACTCTTGTTTACTGTGCTTTAGTGGTAATCTCCTGTAACTGACTTCCCCCACCCCCAAAATCCTCCTTTGTCATTGGCTGAAAATGGTATTTAAGACGAGAATTTCTGCGATTGTGTTAAAAAACGCAGCGTCCCTGCTTTCTCCCATGTATACATGTTATTAAACTTAATATTATTTTCTCCTGCTAACCTGTCTTGTTAATTATTTGGCCAGCCAAAAGAACCTTAAAAAAAAAGACAGAGGGTGATTCTCTCTCTTCCCCCTACACAGGCATATGAAACAATGTTCAACATCACTAATTATTAGGGAAATGCAAATCAAAACTACAATGAGATATCACCTCATGCCTGTCAGAATGGCTATAATTAACAAGACAAGAAATAACAAGTGTTGGAGAGGATGTGGAAAAAAGGGAACTCTCATACACTGCTAGTGGGAATGTAAACTGGTGCAGCCACTATGGAAGATTCCCCCCAAAATTAAAAATAAAACTACCACATGATCCAGCTATTCCACTGCTGGCTATTTTTTCAAAGAACACAAAAACAGGGATGCAAGAGATTATTTGCACTCTTATGTTCACTGCAGCATTATTCACAATAGTCAAGACTTGGAAACAACCTAAATGCCCATCACTGGATGAATGCATAAAGAAGACATAGTATATATACACAATGGAATACTAATCGACCCCAAAAACAATGAAACCTTGCCATTTGGGACAACATGGATGTACCCTGAGAGTATTATGCTCAGTGGAATAAGTCAGACAGAGAAAGTCATATACCATGTGATCTCACTCATAAGTGGAAGATGACAAAAAAAAAAACAACACATAGACACAGATAATAGATTGGTGTTTACCAGAAGGGAAGGGGGGGAGGGCGGAGGGCGTAAGGGGTAATAGACAACATGTGTATGGTGATGGATGGTAATTAGTCTTTGGTTGGTTATCATGATGTAGTCTACACAGACATCAAAATATTATGATGTACACCTGAAATATATACAATGTTATAAACCAATGCTACCTCAATTGAAAAAAAAAAAAAAAAGCTAAGGAAACTTGTACCACAGATGTAGTAGCAAAGGCATATCTCAAAGTGGTCAGATTCAGAGCATGTTCTGAAGGCAGTCAACAGGATTTGCTGATGGATTGAACGTGTAATGTGAAAGAGAAGAGTTAGAGATAACTCCTAGATATTTTTTTTGGTCTGAAAAACTGGAGGAATTACTGCCATTTACTGTCATGGAAAATACTGAGTTCAAGACAAATTTAGTGGTGAAGAGATACAGGTGAAGTCCAGAGTTCTGTTTAAGAGTGGCCAAGTTTGAGAGGAATCTAAGTGAAGACATAGAAAAAGTGGTATATTTGTTACTTACAGCTGCTATAATAAATTGCCATAATGGCTCAGAGGCTGAGAGATCCTCTGTGGCCCAAGAGGTGTAGCCTTCACAGCTTAGAGGGCAGAACATGAAGCCAGAGGATAATTTCTAAACCTTGAAATCTAATGGGATTTGCCACGGTTGATTTTGACCATACTTGGAACCAGTGACCCTATCTTTCTTTTCATTCTCTTTCTTTTGGAATGGTGATGTCTATCCTATGCCTATATCATCTTGTATTTTGGAAGCAGAAAACATGTGTTATAGCTTGATGGGTGCTTAGATGGAGACAAATTTTGCTCAAGATGAATTTTACCCAGAAACTTACTAATGCTGGATTTAAATGATTTTGATGAATACATTTGGATCTTTTCAGCTGATGATATCTGGAGGAGACTATGTATTTAGAGTTGATACTCTAATGAATTGAAAATTTTGGAGGCTGGGATGGGGTGATGTAGTCTGCATATGAGATGGACATTAATTTGGGGAGTCATAGGAAGACTGTAGTGAATTGAACGGTAGCCCCCAAAAAGATACGTCCACCTCTCAGAAACTATGAACGTGACTTTATTATTATTATTATTATTTTTGGTGAAGATCCTCACTGAGCTAATATCCATTGGCAATCTCCCTCTTTTTTTCTGCTTGAGGAAGATTAGCCCTGAGCTAACACCTGCACCAGTATTCCTCTATTTTTTATGTGGGATGCCTCCATAGCATGGCTGATGTGGGGTGTAGGTCCATGACCAGGATCCAAACCTATGAGCATGGGCCGCCAAAGCAGAGCACCACACAGAACTTTAACCACTTGGCCACAGGGCTGGCTCTTGTGAATTTATTTGTAAAAAAGTTTTTGCAGATGTAATTAAATTAAGGATTTCCAGATGAGATCATCTTGGATTATCTGGGTGGGCACTAAATCCAATGACGTGTGTCCTTGTTGTTATACAGCCACAAGCCAAGGAACGCCTGGAGCCAGTATAAGATGGAAGGAGCAAAGAAGGGTCCTTAGATGGTCCTCTAGTCCTTTAGAGACTCCAGAGGAAGTATAGCCTGCTGACACTGTGATTTTAGACTTCTAGTCTCCAGAACTGTGGGAGAAAAAACGTCTATTGTTTAAAGCACCAAGTTTATGGCAATTTGTTGTGGCAGCTGTGGGAAAACAATAGGGGTAATTAGAAATATGGGACTGGAATCCAGGAGAGAAATCAGAGCTGGAAATATGACTTTAGCAGTCATCATTGAACAGCTGGTATTTAAAGCCATAACACTGGATAGGATTCCACAGGGGGAAAAATATGGTGAGAAGAGATAAGATCAAAGGACTGAGTTCTGAGGAAATACAACGTTTTGAGAAGTGAAGAAACTGAGTAAGATCCAGATAATGTTACTGAAAATAAGTAAGCAGGAGAAGGTAAAAGAACTAAAAGGGAAAAGAACACTTGAAACCACATAAAAAAAAGAACTTCAAAGAGAAGAGGCTTAGCAACGTGTCAAATGCTGCTGAGTGTCAAGTAATATGATGGCTAAGAATTTAACACCAAAATTGGCAAGTAGCAGTATTTGATAATCTGAACAACAATAGTTTCAAATGTAAAGACCCAGTTCGCTTAGGCTCAAGAGAGATTATGGAGAGAGGTCATGGAATTGCAAAGACACAGTATAAAAAAAAATTTTCATAGGAAGTTTTCCTATGAAATAGAAGCTGAGAAAATATGCAAAAAAGTTCACACTGCTATTGCGCAATTTCTCTGCTCCTGTTTCACAGGAACTATTTCAAGTATGTCTATATATGCAGTAATAAAGAAAAAAACTCACACATTTATATCTTATTTAAAAAAGATCAAATAAAGCGAATAGATGAGACAGGAGAGAAAGGAGGCAATTAACTGTCTTGTAATGTGCAGTCTAAAAGAGATGGGCTACAGTGTACAAGTGTAAAGGTTTATGGATGGGAGTGGACAAAGTCCTTGCATTGCATTTAGCTTCATTACTTAGGAGACATGTTTGTGCATATCTGAAGTCTTTGACAGGAGAAATCAACTTCCAAGTTGATAAACACTGACAAAGTTTTCTCCAATGTGCTGAAGTCATAGATGCCTAAAATGTAGATGTCATTGTTTTGCTTTATAACAATTATCACACCAATTATTGGACATCATGTAGTCCCTAAATGAAAAAAAAAAAAAAAAAACACAACAAATTTATTTTCAAATGGAGTGCAGCCATATCACATATCATAAGTAAGAGATCTGAAACAAGTTATTTAGCATCTGTCTTACTTTACCAAATATAAGCAACAATAACTGTCTTGTCCATTTGCAGAGATAGTAAGGGTTATCATTGATATTGAAATATCATGTCTGATTCTGAGCAGGGAAGATAGTTTTGTATGAACTGGTCTGCAGACAAATGACCTCCATTCAAATCTTACTCTTGTATCTTACTAACCATGAGACTGAGATTCAGGCATACAAATTCTTCAAATGTCCGTTTCCTCATTTGAATACAAAGATAAATGTATCAACTTCAAATGGTTTCTGTGCACAATTTAAATAAGGTAATGAATTCAAAGTGTGTGACATGTATTGTGTCATAAATAAATATTAACTATCATCATTTAAAATTAGTTACTATAGGGGCCGGCCCGGTGGCGCAAGCGGTTAGGTGTGCGCGCTCCGCTGCGGCGGCCCGGGGTTCGCTGGTTCGGATCCCTGGCGCGCACCGACGGACTGCTTGGAGGGCCATGCTGTGGCGGCATCCCATGTAAAGTGGAGGAGGATGGGCACAGATGTTAGCCCAGGGCCGTCTTCCTCAGCAGGAAAAGAGGAGGATTGGAGGATGTTAGCACAGGGCTGATCTCCTCACACACACACAAAAAAAATTAGTTACTATATTATTTTGACAACAGTCCTTATCCCTGCCCTCACGTAGCTCAGTGTCCAGTGGGAGAAAATTTTAGTTAAAAATAAGCGAATATGTGGCAGCACAGCATAAGTACTCTAATGAAGGGAGAAGTTCAATGTTCAAGTATGCACTAAGCTCCACCAGCTCCACCACTTCCTTAGTGCTGAGTTAAACACGCCCATAGCATCACGTTTGGAAGTGCATTGTTTGCTCAAGAGCACAGAATGATTTATGGAGTAATGCTCTGCTGCTCCAACAGGACCTCATTTGCATGAGAAAAGGACATTTTGATCCTTAAGTATGTAATTTTCAGAGAACTGCTTTCCTTGAGCCTTATTCTTGGTTTGTTTTCGCTCGGGAAGAAATTTGTCATTTTAGAAATACATGCTGTAATCCTGTGGCAACCTATCCAGGAGAGAAAGTTTGGAGAAAACAATCTCTGGCCTTGAATTACTTCATGTTTGGGTAAGAAGATTAAGTTGCTGGTGGCATTTAAATATGTATGTCTGAATAAGAGTCTCCCACACAAACTTCATTCATTCCATAAATTCCCACAATCTGACTAAACGTTCTCAGATCTGAAAGCTTAAACCAGAGAGAGAAGTGTATGCGCGTCATTCAATGATTACCTTCAGACTTGTTCTGAAGGGCATCAAATGGATCTTTTTGACCCAGATGTTCTCCCCATGGGTGGTGACAGTGCCAGAATCCCCACTTTATTACCATATCCCAACTAACCTTTGTCCATCCTCACCTCATTCAACCCATTCTTCACGCTGTATAGGACTATATTACTGATTGACCTATACTCCTTAAATAGTCCTCCATTGGCCTCAATATACTTAACATAACATACAATGTCCTCTGTCATCTGTCCTCTCATCTCCTGTGAAACTCCCTACCTTTTTCATTTTTATTTATGTCCTAGTTAAAAGGAGATGTTTGTACCTCACTACAGATACGCTGCTGTATCAATGCCTCTGCTTCAGCTGTTTCCTTTGAGTGGCATTTTCCTCTCCTTGCCTGACTTCCTCCTAGTCAGGCAGGGGTAACTCCTGCATATAGCCTTCCCCAATCTCAGCTTCAAAGTTTCTCTGGTTTACCCAAATCTGTGCTCTCAAAATACTCTGTTCTCATAAACAACTCCACAACTAAGCCAGTCTTTACCAATATTTGGTGAGTTGCAGATACCTTCAAGTATCTGTTGAGATTTATAAAGGTTTATTCTTGAAAAAAAATGCAACTTCACACATATACATGTTGCATCCAGCTTCAGAGTATTTTGGGATTACCCTAAGGCTATTTCTGGATGTATTTTGGGGAATTCTCCACTCTGGATTATGAGCTTCTTAGGGTCAGTGACTGTGATTTGCTATTCCTGGTATAGCACAGTACTCCTCCTGTAACAACCTGACCATAAATACATGCTGAAGTGAACCAAGTTAATAAGCTAAGCAATAAAAACTAAGTACCTACCTAATCTATGCCAGTCACTGGATGCTGAGGGGTCAGAGCCATAACTCTGTCCACTCTACTGAGATACCGATAATAATTAAAGTTGAAACTGAGGGTATATGTAGGACTACTTTGTGCTGTGGAATGGAGTGGGCAGTCAAGTCCCTGAGTAGACCCTCTTCTCTTCTCACTTTATAGGTTGACCCTTAACTATGTCATAATTCAGAATGATTCAATTACTCTGTTTATACCAATGTCACTTGCATTTCTGTCTTTACCCTTGATTGCTACTCTGGGCTCCTGATCACCCAAAATTTCCTCTGAGATGTTTGGAAGGCACCTCAAAGTGGCATTGTACAAAATAAAATGTATGATCATTTCCGCCAAGCTTTCTAAATACTCTGCTATTCACATGGTTGACTATGTAAAGTAGAAATCAAGACTCATCTGTGATACTTCCTTCTACCTCACCCCCAATATTTAATCTATTAAATGTGTATATATTCATAAATCTGGATGTGAATGTATATAAATCCTAACCTCTTCCTTCTATATAGAATCAGTTCATATGGAGTCAATTTTTCTCATTCTTATATTATGAGGGCCTAACACAGTACCTGGAACTGGAACCCAGTAGATGTGTGTGCACATACACACACACACACACTAAATAAACAAACAAATACACTATGAGTGTCTTCCCCCTGTCCATTTGTCCGTCTGTTGGTTAGGATCCAGATTTCAAGGTTAGGATGCCATCTTGGCCTAGGAGCTGGAAGCTGTGAATTGAGGATAATGGATAAGTAACATGGAAGGATTGTGAGTAGCTCTGAACTGCTTATGCATACCAGAACAAGGAATAAACCTTGCCACTGTTTGGTCTATTTTGAATGTTCGATTACTCAGAACCAAGACTAATTGTAACTAACACAAGTAACCTATTCACCTATCATGAAGCTTTCCAATCTGCCTTACTTTTTTAATTTGATAAACATTCAGAATTGCCTGAGATAAATATTCTAGTTTAAGAAGCATTCTGTTTGCTCTGAAGCCTTTTTGGATTTCTTATGAAGAGTTGTCCCATCCTACTATCTGCTCATTCAGACCATAATGCATGCATCCAACATTCCCAAATCTTTGTTCATGCTCTATTTTTTATTGGGAATGCATTTCTCTGCTTCCTTTTTTATCTAATTCTTCTGGCATAAAGTAGGCATGCTCAACAACATTTATTGAATAAATAAATTTATTGACAAAGAATAAATGAATACTAAATTTTGATTCTGCGTATAAATGCAGGAATTCTATAAAAGGACAGATTTCTGTCAGCTTTAATATTCAGGAAAGGCTTCATTTAAGTATCAAAATTGATATGGTCCTTCATTATAGAGATAATTTAGATTAAAAAAGCTAAAGAGGGAGGCAGAAGTACTTCTTTTACCATTCTTTTTGAAGAAAAACTCCATTAGCCAAGAAACAATGCTGCAAATAAACAGAGATTTGCTGAAGCTTACTCCAGAGTTGCCATCACCATCCCTAATGAGACATATGCTACACACCAGCTCTAGCTCTTGATTAATCATTGCTGATCTTTACCAATCCATCTTCATCCAACCCTTTCACTTGGGGATCACCATCTTGAATACCTGGTGTTGCTATTTGTTTACACATAACAATCCCCATATTGCAAATATTATGCAGGTAAGTAATATGTATCAGACAAATCTATATTTTCTGTTTCTTCCCGATAACCACTCAAGCCATTTATTGATTGAATGTAATTTATTAGCAGAATCATTGTGCTCTAAATTTCAGTACAACTTAAGTTCATTTAAATTCTTAATTTGCATTTTAAATGTAAATGTTCTTAAATCAGTTCCAAAATTAAATCATTTCCAAACTTTGGTATAAATAAGTAGAAAATATAAGCGCATTTAACAACTTCAACCACACAAAGCAAACATCAAAATCCTTAAATGTGGCCAGGTCTCTCAGTTTTTTTTTTTTTTTTTTTTTGAGGAAGATTGGTCCTGCACTAACATCTGTTGCCAATCTTCCTCGTTTTTTCCTTTTTGTATTTTCTCCCTAAAGCCCCAGTAGATAGTTATATGTCATAGTTGTACATCTGTCCAGTTGCTCTATATGTGATGCTGCCTCAGCATGGCTTGATGAACAGTGCATAGGTCCGAGCCCAGGAACTGCACTGGTGAACCCTGGACCGCTCAAGCAGAGCTTGTGAACTTAACCACTACACCATCAGGCCAATTTTAAATAAGAAGACCTAGGTTAAAAACCAAAGCTCTGTTACTTTTTGTTGTTATTTTAGACAAGTCACATGAACTCTCAAGGCCTCAGATTCTGTAAGTGATAATGGTAAATATCTCATGGTTAGATTATTTATCAGATTTCCCCAACTGAATGCTAAATTCCTTGAAAGCAGAATCTGTGATTTATTTTACTTTATTCTCAATTACAAGAAAGGCATTAAGTTTATAGTAGGCACTCTATTTATATTGAATGAATAAATTTTCATTAGAGAGATTAATTTGTATAAAATAAATTAACAAAGACTATTGATAGAACAAGATAGGTAAACAGACAGGAAAAGATAAAGGAAATAAAAATACATCTTAGATGTTCCCAACCATGATATCCCTAAGGCACTTCAGCATTTATTGGTCATACTTCCATTTCCAGCAGTAGCACTTTACCAATCATAGAAACCCCATGGTTCCATTGTTTCTCCAGTATAATATTGGCTCTCAAAGCGAGCCATAGAGATTGCTACCAGCTGTTTCTATTTCAGCAACCATTTCCTAAAATCATGTTTCCTGTGAGAAGTTTGCCCCCTTTCTATGTGTATATATATGTGTGTATATATATATATATATATATATATACATATTTTTTTTTTAAGCAACATACTGTGATCATATCTTAGGATCATTTAAAGTCTCAATTTTAAGGTTCCCTTGCAATTTTACACACAAAAGAAAGCAAAAATGACTAATATTAAGAGAACTTTACATATTTTTGTAGAACCAGAGCTGAATTAAATATAGGAATAAGGAGACAATGTTAACTTCTTGCATTGCTGATAAAAACCATTGACTCAGCTTGAAATCCAATTCATTTGCAGAAATTGCTGTCAGATAACAAAAAAAAGGAGTCAGTAGAAAATGTCATATAAGTGATGCTACATAACACAGCAAATGCCAGTGCTTCCATGTGAGATATGAATATTATTCTGTCCACCCAAATATTTTCAAAAATTGCCTGCCTGCCTTGACCCTATAGTTTTAAGAAATCCCAACATATCCATGTCCTACATGATTATTATAACATAAGTTAGCTATAATTACTCAACAATATATGAGATCAAGATAGGAGGGAAGGAACAGTAGGAAAAGTATCTATATCAAAGATAAGGCAAATTCTACATTTGCTTTTTTAAAAATTCTATTTCCTAAATGGAGATGTTATTTTATTGAACCATCATTATGGACTCTTCTTACTGGTTCCTAGTCTGCCCTAATTCTTCACTTCTGTCTCGACTCCTGTTCTTTAGAAATTATTTACAGCTTTTTTCTGTGGCTTCTGCTTCCTCAGTTCTCTTGTAAATACTTTGCCTAGACCTTTCCCTGTTTCTCTATTTACTTTTGTTTTCCTACTGTAATCTGGTAGGACCTAGGACCTAACTACTTAATATTGATTTGTTAAGTCCTCATGAGAATAGAACTGAAGCAAAAATAGATCAACAGTATCAAAGCAAAAATTGCTCTGGGCAAAGATAACAGTCAAGGAAGACTTTATTCAAGGCTATTGAAAGAAACCAGAACTAAGTCTGAGCTCAACATGTTGAAACCAAGGGCAAAGGGTTTTTAAGAGCTAGAGTGAGCTAACAGAAAAGTTCCAGAGGACATTAGGAGGGAGGTTGATGAATGGGATATGTTGAACATGTTGAGTTATTTCTTGATATTGTAGATATTTTTATCTGTGATTAGACCATCTATGTTTGCTAACTGGCACCCACCAACGTTCAGCTGCTATCCTCCAGCATAAACTATAGGATAGGGGTAATATTATCTGTGATGATTATGGTTCAAAGGGACGGCTCCCAGGTCCTTGAGAAAGACATTCCTGGGTTGTAAAACTGTCAAGATACTTTTTAAAAGATTTACTTATATCTCAAAGGGGCAGAGAAAGAATTTACAATTGCAAGTTCTCTGAAGAAAATAAGAAAAGGGAAGCTAGTGCCCAGACTCAGAAACTAGCCTGTCTAAACTTTAGTCAAACTTAGGGAAACGTCAAGGCATTTGGTCGACAGGAAACTTCGTAAAGGAGGATTTCCCATTCTTCTCCAAGGTTCTTTGCTTATTTGTTTATGCTTTTCTTCCCAGTTCTCTGTTTCTTATCTTCCTTAGTTATTAGTAGATGTTACACTTTAAAAAAAAAAAAAAGACGTTACACTTTAAATAGTCAACACACTGTTTAGTGATAAAATGTGTTTTGGAAATATAGAATCAAACACAAAGTTAAATAAATTTATTTTTTGACAGACTTCTTAGAGTGTCATTTATACTGATATACAGTATGACTCTTATAAAGAAGATTATATTGTAGAGTGTTTACAGTGGATTTTTAAAAACAGAAACAGTTTCATGTTGAATTTTCCATAGAGTCAAACACGAGAACAATCACTCTAGAATATACTGTCTTCTAAAATAAGTTTTGGTGAGTTACATCATTTCTCTGTCAGTATAAAAGCCAAGAAATACTGTAGAAAATAAGACAAATTCTTAAATTTGTTTTTTTGAAAATTTTATTTGCTAAACAAATTATTTGATGAAGTCATGTCTGGTTTCATTTGTCAGAAGTCTTATACTAATTATTCTATATAACATACAAAATGCCAAAACTAAAAGTGTATAAATAACCAAAGAAATATATCTCATTGTTTCTCAATTTCTCTGCTTTTCAGCAGGCATTAATCAACACTTTGATTTTAGCTACATGTATGTACAGGATGAAAAGAGATTTATAATTTATCCTATGACTCTTCAGACTTGGATCTCAGCTAGATCAATTGAATTAAAATCAACTTCTATTTCAGTAGTCAACATTAACCAAATAGTCAAAAATGGCTTATGCACTTTTAACTTCACTAAATGGTCTAGATAATGCCCATCTTTTCTTCATCCACTCCACTGCTGTATGGATATATTGCAATTACTTGGTTCTGAATAGCAGAGTCCTATTTCCCCTCTAGATAATCTTCTTGTGGAAACATTTAACTTAATATATTCAATAGTGTCCACAGAAAATTTGTAAAAATGACTCTCCTTTCCCTAACAAGAGATACCAAGTTGAGCAGTTGGAACTGGAAAGAGAGACACAACCACAACAAGCAGCCCAGTCTGGGAGGGTTCTTTGCTACTGTGGGCCTGAGATGCCCCTCCGCCATCTAGAGACACCTGGCAGCCCAGCTTGGGAAAAGCCTTTCTTCCCCTATAGGTAAAACCACCAGGGACTAATGGGATGCCCAGGAGCACCAGATTTTTAAAAAAGAGGCCAAAATAACAATACAAAGCCTTGAAAATCATTGAAACCACAACCCACAAAAGTAGACCAGCATCTGCCTTGACATAGAGAAAATATTTGACAAAATCCAATACCCATTTATGGTACATTTAACAAAATCCAACACCTATTCATAGTATAACTTCTCAACAAGTCAGGCATAGTGGATAATTACCTCAACTTGATAAAATAGCACCTACAAAAAACCTACTACTAACATCATGTTTAATGATGAAAGCCGGTGTGCTTTCTCCCTAAGATCAAGAAGCAGGCTAAGATACCCACTCTCACCAATATTATTCAATATGGTACTAAAGTTATGGTCACTGCAATAAGGCAATAGAAAATAAATAAAAGATATAAAGATGGGAAAGGAAGAAATAAAATAGTCCTATTTTCAGATGACATGATTGTTTACATAAAAAATCTTAAAGAATCTATAAAAGCATTCTATAACTAATAAGCGCATTCAACAAACAACAGGATACAAGATCACTACACAAAAATTAATCACAACTTTATATGGCAGCAAACATAAAGAAACTGAAATTCAACACAGTATGATTTACAGTTGATCAGGAGAAAATGAAATATATAGATATACACTTAAAAAGACATATTCAGGGTCTGTATGTTGAACATTATAAAATGCTAATGAAAGAATCAACAAAGACCTAAATAAATTGAGAGAAATATCATATTTCTGGATTGGAAGTTCCAATGTAATATAGATATCTATTGTCGCCAAATTTATCTTCAAGTTCAATGCAATTCCTAACAAAATCCCAGTAAGGATTTTTGTAGATGTAAACAAAATTATTATAAAATTTATATGGAAAGTTACTGACCTAGAATACTATAAAAAAACTTGACAAAGAAGAATAAAGTAAGGGTATCACTCTACCCAGTATTAAGTCTTACTATACACTGTAATCAAGACAGTGTGGTACTGGTGGGAAATAAACACATGGATCAATAGAACAGAATAGAAGACACAGAAATAGAACCATATGAATACGTTGAACTGATTTTTGACAGAGAGCAAGACCAATTCAATGGAGGAAGGATAACATTTTCAAAAAATGGTGCTGTAGAAATTAGTTATCCATAGGCAAAAAAAAATGAACTTCATCCTAAACCTCATGCTTTATACAAATTGGATCACAGATTTAAATGTAAAACATAAAATTAAATTTTTAGAAAAAAATAGGAGAAATCTTCAGGATCTATGGATAGGCATGGGGTTCTTAGACTTGACACCAAAAGCACAATCCACAAGAGGAAACAATGGAAAAATTGGATCACATAATTTTTTTTTTAATTGCAATGTGAAAGTCCATGTGAAGAGGATGAAAAGAAAAGCTACATAACGGTTATAAAAGTGCAAAATGAGGGATCCTTATGGCGATGGAACTGTTTAATGTCTTAACTCTGGTGATGGATACACAAACCTACATATGTGATAAAATTGTATAGTGCTAAGTACATGCATGCACATATAAATGAGTATAAGTAATGCTGGGAAAATCTGAGTAAGAACAGTGCATTGTATCAAGTGTATGAATTGACCAATATTGTATCAATATCAATATCCTAGTCCTCATTAAAGAAAGGCCTAAGGTTGCAATGATTAGTAGATGGCAGGATTCAGATCTGAACCTAGGCAGCCTGGCTTCAAACTTTCTCTCAACCAACACATGTACGGCACCTTACTGATGGGATGGGGGGAGTGGAGGCCAACTGGAAACCAGGACACAGCTTGGATTTCTATTCTGGTCACTAATTCTCTGAATAACTAGTGAAAGTCGTTATTTCTTCTCTGGGTGGCACTTTTTTTTGTTTGTTTCTTTTTACACAAAGTTAGGAATACTGCTTCCACCTTGAGATAGACCTGAGTTTAAATTCTGTCTCTGTGACTTTGGGCAGATTCATTAACCCTTCTCAGATTTCTTACTTCTCAAGTCTATCCTCCTTAAGGAATATTATATGTATTAGGTGAGGTCATACTTGAAAAGTGTTTTGTTCATCGCTTGGGACATGGTAAATATGCAGTGCAGTATGTTCTTCATTTATCTCAAAGTACAATAAGGGAATTACAAGTGAACAATTTATCTTTGAGATTTTATGATACAAATATATATTTTTAAAAGTCATTTTTAAATCATTTCCAAGGTCCTTATCACTGAGAAGATTTTATGAAATTTGTGTGATTGATTTGTTAGTACTAAATATGTCAGTGCAAATCAATAATTTTATTATCTTATGGTAAACATTTTAATTTAAAATACATTAATGAGGATCAAATACAGGCCAGACATTTGAAAACACAGTAAATGAACCTATCAATCCTAGAGAAAGTTCTAGTCTAGTAAAAGCAAACTCTGCAACAGTCCTGTCTAGAGCAGTTTTCCCAGTAGAACTTTCTGTGATGGTGAAAATGCTGCATATCGGCTGAGCTGCCAATACCATAGTCCCTAACCACATGCAGCTATTGAGTGCTTGAAATGTGGCTACTGCAACTGGGCAATTGATTTTTAATTTTATTTAATTAATTTACATTAAGTAGCCACATGTGGCTAGTATTTTCTGTTGAACAGTGCAGGTCTAGGGAGAGGAGGTGTACAATAAATAATTAACCTTTAAACTTGAGAAAGCAAAGTACGAAGCAGGTGCAAAAGCAGAATATTGGAGTCTTTCTTTTCTTCCTCTTTTGTGTTTGCATACAGGATAAAATAAATTCTGACAAGGTATGCACACCCTCACATATTTTTAGGTTAAATTATAAAAAATTTTGTCTTGGATTACGGTACTTGCAAAGAATACTCTAAGTATTGTTATTTAATTTTATTTAAAAAAATGAGTCAAATGGAAGTTAAATACCAAAATAATTTGATACCCATCAACATCCATTTAGAACGACCAATAAATAAGCTCCTTTTAACAGTCTAGAATATTATAATATTCATTTTTTCTCCTAAAATGTATATTTCTATTCAAATTGTTCTTTAGAATTTCATTGTAATGAATATTTTATATTTAAAGTATTACGTAGATTAATACCTATAGTTCTCTGCAGCAAAATTATTTTTTATTTTTTGATCATGTCTCTATTATTAACAAATAAAACTGACACATTCATTGTATTTATCACTATCATTGTTAGACTTACTTTTAGTACAAAAATGTTATACACAAAATAATATATTAAATAGTTTGATAATAAATATGAAACACAAATATGTTATTATTCAGGAATTAAAATATCTCATTCTCAGAGTAAGATAGAGTTCAGTTTTAGTTCTATTTCTATTTTTCTTCTTTATGCATCAAAGTACCAAGAAATTTTTTACATAAGATTAAGTATATGGAAATGGGAGGGGTTTTGTTCTAGTAATATTTCTTAATTTTTTAAACTCCTACCAAGTTATATGTCACAAATCACAAAGTTCTCCCTCATCATTTCTTACATCTCTTAGCTAACAACTCAATTCAAAGCTTCCTTTATTTTGTTCAAAGGGAAGAGTTGAAATCTACCTGTCTTGCTAAACGATTAGTTACTATTAAAGATATAACCTTGGCAACATTAACACTAACATTATTACTAATTAATGTCTCTTTTAATGAATTTAAGATTTTGTGTTTATTTTCAGATTAGGAAAATGCTGACATACCAAACAATGTGTCAAACTAAAAAGTTTCTGCACAGCAAAAGAAACAATCAACAAAATGATAAAACAACCTATGGAATAGGAGAAAATATTTGCAAATCATGTATCTCATAAAGGGTTAATATCAAAAATATGTAAAGAACTCATACAACTCAATAGCAAAAGTCAAACACTGCAATTATAAAATGGGCTGAGGAACTGAATAGACATTTTTCCATGGAAGACATGCAAACAGCCAACAGGTACATGAAAAGATGCTCAACATCACCAATCATTAGGAAAATGCAAATCAAAACCACAATGAGATATCACCTTACATGTGTTAGAATGACTACAAGTAAAATGATAAGAGATAGCAAGTGTTGGTAAGGATCTGGAGAAAAGGGAACCCTTGTGTACTGTTGGTGAGAATGTAAATTGATAGAGCCACTATAGAAAAAATAGTACAGAAGTTCCTCAAAAAATTAGAAATAGAACTACCATATAAGCTAGCAATCCCACTTACCAGTATATATCTAAAGGAAATGAAATAAGGATCTTGAAGAGATGTCTGCACTCCTGTGTCCATTGCAGCATTTACAATGGCCAATATATGGAAACAGCCTAAGTGTTCATCAAAGAATGAATGCATAAAGAAGATATATATATATCACAGAATATTATTCTACTATGCGAAAGAAGAAAATCCTGCCATTTGAGATAACATGGATGGGCCTTGAAGGCATTATGCTAAATGAAAAAAGACAGAGAAAGACAAATACTGTATGATATCACTTATATGTAGTATCTAAAAAAGCTGAACTCATAGAAACAGAGAGCAGAATGTTGGTTACTAGGGGCTGGGGCTGCGGGAAATGGGAATATGTTGGTCAAAGGGTACGAACTTTCAGTTGTAAGATTAATAAAGTTCGGGGGATCTAATATATAGCATAGTGATTATAGTTAACAACACTGTATTGTATATTTGAATGATGCTGAGAAAGTCTGTCTTAAATGTTCTCACCACAAAAAAGAAAGGATAATTTTGTGAGGTGATGTAGATGTTAGGTAATGTTATGATGGTAACCATTTTGCAATATATAAATGTATCAAATCAACACATTGTTTACCTTAAACTTACACAATGTTACATGTCAGTTATATCTTAATAAAGCTGGAAAAAAAGAAAATGCAGATATCTCAAATAATGTGTTAAAAATTATCCAACCAGTAAGCTGTGGGACCAAGTTGACAACAAAATCTGTGTTCAAGGGACTATATCTCAACTAATCCAATATACTCTGGAGGTGTCTACACCCCAGGGCAATGCACCATAGTAAGGGTCTGGGTAGGTGAGAGACAGGCTTTTCTGTAAAGCAGAAGAAGGACACTTGTGAAAGGGGAAGTGAGGAAGGCAAGACTCCTCCAAAGGCCCTTTATTAGGTGGATCAATATTAAGAAAGAGGAAATAAGGAAGATCATATAATCAACTCCTTAAAACTATCCGTGCCATCCCTTGCCATCCTACAAACGCACCTTCTCTGGTGTCTCCAGTTGGGAGACCTCTGTATAGATGCCCCTGGTGCATTTCCAGAGCAGCTGGTTGTGTGGTGTGACTAAAACATAATACAGGGAAGAGAAAGAACTTGAGGCCAGATTATGACAGTATCCTACACATGATTCATAGTCGTGGCCCATACCAAATTCACTGACACATTCATTCATACATGAATGCATGTATGCATTCAGAAAGTTTTGTGTTAGAATGTGTGCCAGGCACCTAGCTAAATCAGTAGTTTCTCATCTCGACGGTGAATCAAAATCACAAATGGAGATTTACAAAATCACTCTCATAGGTTTTTATTTATTTATTTTAAATTTATAAAGAACATTTTAACATGCAGACAGGAAGAGCAAACTATTTAGAGAAGTGTAATAGGAAGACAATTAATAGTCAGTTGCAGGCAAGAGGCATTCACAAGCTGGGGGAAGGAGAGAGACGTCACCATGAGCAAAGAAATGCAGCAGGAGCTGTAGGGTTTTATACAAGCCCCATAGGGCCCTGCAGCTGCATGCGGTGCTCCATACGTTCTGCCCTATCTTGTTTCTCCCCTACCCTCTTCAGGACCTCACATATGACATGGGAGTGGCAGGGTTGGCACAGACAGAGCTTATTTAACGAAAGGATGTAAATACGCAGTTTCATACTGCTGGCGGCATCTCTATACAGTTCAATTGAATCCCAGCAAGATTACTCCTGCCTCAAATTGCTTTAGATACGGTTCTATTTATTGTGTATTATCATGTTCTAAATTACTTTTCCTATTTCATTTTCCTTTGTCCTTAATCATCAGGCGCCTCATCCCAGGCAGTGGCAATTTGAAGGAGGATTTTCCATTTTGCGTGTAGGTATTAAATTGAGATTCTCTTAGGGTCTGATCTTGAAGGAATGCACTGATTCATTTACGTTTTCGTCAGTCACTCACTCAATATATCTCCCTTGTGATCCTGAGCTGGATGATGCACTGAGCAGGGAGGTGAGGAATAAAGAGAAGACCCATATGCAACCCCCCATGTAGGATAAAAGCCCAATCATGCATAAAGTTTAACTCTTCCTGATATAAGAAATCTGAGGTTTAGAGAGGTGCAGTGACTTTATCAAAGCCATATAGCTTATTGACGGCTAACTAATGACAAAAATATTTTACGTGTCTCTTTACCATATATTTATGTTAGGGGTTATACATGCCTATTAATGAGGAAGAGGACACTTGACGACTGAGTTCCCCAAATTTGCCCACATCTACTGGAACTCTGGGTTGCCAGATTTCTACCTCAAAATGAGCGTGCTTTTCTATTGCTTGGAAACCATGTACAGCTTTGTGTATGCAGCGCACACTTTTGATTACCTGCTTCATATGGAAATTCTGTGACAATCATACCCTAATCTTTTTCCACAGGCTTTCCTTCCACTATATGTTGCCCATTTGTATTTATTTTCTTTCTTTCTTTTTTATTGCAGTAACATTGGTTTATAACATTATATAAATTTCAGGTGCATATCATTATATTTCAATTTCTGTGTAGACTACATCATATTCACCACACAAAGACCAATTACAATCCATCACCACACACATGTGCCTTTTGCCCTCCACCCTCTACTCTTCCCCTCTGGTAACCACCAATCCAATCTCTGTCTCTATGTCTTCATTTGTTGTTGTTTTTATCTTCTATTTATGAGTGAGATCATATGGTATTTGACTTTATCCTTCTGACTTATTTCGCTCAGCACACTACCCTCAAGGTCTATCCATGTTGTCACGAATGGCAAGATTTCATCCTTTTTATGGCTGAGTAGTATTCCATTGTTTACATATACCACATCTTCTTTATCCATTTGTCCCTTCATGGGCACCTAGGTCCCTTCCAAGTCTTGGCTATTGTGAATAATGCTTCAATGAACATAGGAGTTCATATATCTTTACAGATTTGTGTTTTCAGGTTCTTTGCATAAATAACCAGCAGTGGAATAGCTGGATCATATAGTAGTTCTATTCTTAATTTTTTGAAGTATCTACATACTGTTTTCCATAGTGGCTGCACCCGTTCACATTCCCACCAGCAGTGTATGAGGGTTCCCTTTTCTCCACATCCTCTCAGGTGTGAGGTGATATCTCATTGTAGTTTGATTTGCATTTCCCTAATAATTAGTGATGTTGAACATCTTTTCATGTGCCTGTTGGCCATCTGTATATCTTCTTTGGAGAAATGTCTGTTCAGACATTTGCCTATTTTTTAATTGGGTTGTTAGTTTTTTGGTTGTTAATATGTATGTGTTCTTTATATATTTTGAATGTTAACCCCTTATCAGATACATGGTTTGCAAATATCTTCTCCCAATTGTTAGGTCGTCTATTCATTTTGTTGATGGTTTCCTTTGCTGTGCAGAAGCTTTTTAGTTTGATGTAGTCCCATTTGTTTATTTTTTCTATTGTTTCTCTTGCCTGGTCAGACATGGTACTTGAAAATATGCTACTAAGATCAATGTCGAAGAGAGTACTGCCTATGTTTTCTTCTAGAGGTTTCCCAGTTTCAGATCTTATATTCAAGTCTTTAACCCATTTTGAGTTAATTTTTGTGAGTGGTGTGAGATAATGGTCTATTTTCATTCTTTTGCATGTGGCTGTCCAGTTTTCCCAACACCATTTATTGAAAAGACTTTCCTATCCATTGTATGTTCTTGGCTCGCTTGTTGAGAATTAGCTGTCCATAGATGTATGGGTCACTTGTATTTCTGAAATTAGAAATTTCATGGATATCTGATGAACCATGCACAGCCATGTCACATGGTTTTGTAAATATTGTTTCGCTTACCTAGAGTCCTGTATTTGCCACATTACCACGTGGGAAAGAGCAATATTCCTTAAAACTCTCTCCAATAATCTTCTCTGAATCTTCTCTAAGTAACCTCTGGGAGGGTAAGGCTCCAT
The DNA here is from genome assembly GCF_057802395.1 of Ceratotherium simum simum. Lineage (NCBI taxonomy): Eukaryota > Metazoa > Chordata > Mammalia > Perissodactyla > Rhinocerotidae > Ceratotherium > Ceratotherium simum. The sequence continues at coordinate 7,230,935 of NC_141922.1, forward strand.
TCTTGTGGAATGCGTACCTGCCCTCCACTCACCACTTCAGCTCTCCACTATTATTTATATTTTTCCTGAGCTAGTCAAAGAAGAAAATTTCTCAATTTTCTCCACCTCTTTATTAGTTATTAGCTATTTGTTACTAAGCTAAATGTCATATATAAACCCCAGCATTTTTTGTGTGTAAAATATATACAAAAATGTATAAAGGTAAAAACAATAGAAGTTTATTTTTGCTCATGTAAAAATACCATGTGGGTGAACAGCAGGTCTGCAGGGTAGGGGTACCCAATCAGGCTGATGAGGTTCTGCCCACTTCATCACATGGCTTTTGAGGCACACTTTGAGTTGTCTTCATTAAAGCCAGCTGCTGCAGATAAGATAGTGGGGGAGTACGCATGAGGGCTTTAGAAAGAAATCTCATCACTGCTGTTCAACTTCCATCGCCAGAATTTTGTCATAAAGCTACACCTGAATGCAGGGAGGCTGGGCTATGTAATCTAGCTGTGTGCACAGAAGAATAAATGGGTTTTCGTCAAAGGCTGGCAATCTCTGTTACAGTACAGACTTCTGTTCACCAAATATTCATTTGCATCTTTCTTCCTAAACAGACAACAATGAACCATCCTTCCTTAAAGGAAATGGCCTAATATCCTACCCAGTTACCAATGCCAATTAAATATCTAGGATTTCCAGATGAAAAGCAGTCCTTTCTGTTAAGTTCAGATGTAGTTTCTTTTGTTCTAGAAAACTATGAACCACAAAGGTAAGCAACCTTCATTCTCCAGGCACACACACATACACACACACACGCACACACACATACATACATACATAGTAGAAGAGGAATAGGATAAGCCAATTTTTTAAAAACACTCATTAAGAAAGATAAAATCTACATATGAGACAAAAATAAATTTATATTTGATATAAGGTATTTCTCAATGTTCATATGCATGAGTTAAATTTGTAGTCAGAAAATGAGGCCTAGCTGCCCTTCTCTTTCCACACTGTAATTGTCTTCGTATCACCAATGTATAGGGTTTTTTGATTGAGACAGTATCAGAGCTCTTGGCCTTCCATTTTTTGCTGATCCCTGTGTACTAGCTCTTTCCTCTCCCTGCAATTATCCTCCCCCATCTCTGCTGGCTCCTCCTTACCATTCTCTAAACTTAAAGGTCACCTTCTCTGGGCACCCAATCCAAGGTCATCTGGCGTTAACTGGATAACACAACGCCAAATTTACCTTCAAAGAATGCATCGGCATCTAATATGATCTCTTTCATGTATTTGTTTCTTGTTTGTCTCCCTCCAGCTGAAGCCAGCTCCATGACAGCTAGGACTCTGTCTTATTCATTGCTTTTATGTCCATCAACTGGAATAGTATCTGGTATATGTTTGTCAATCAATAAATATTTGTTTAATGAATCAATTAAGTAATTAACAAGTCATTCATCTATTTTGAGCCTCATCAGCTTCATTGTGGCTTTCTTCACATGTATATTCAAACTAACCATCATCATACTGTAAAGTCTGAAAACTTAGTTCTCAGAAGCAGTATAGAGGACTGGTTAAGGGATGTATTTTATTGTTAACTACCCATGGGTAATATTGCCAGCTGTCACTTACTATGAATGACCACAGGACAATTATTTTATCTTTCTAATTCTCATTTTCCTTATTTATAAAATTGGAATAATTAAAAAATATTACCCACAGTGGGTTTTTATATGGAGTCACTGTTATAGTACACATAAAATAGTTATTCAATAAAGGTTAGCTAAGATACTACTCATATTTTTAATTTCAGTGTCTCTTGATCTGCAGGACATTTTTTACTGAAAACATGGTTGGTCGAATCTAAAAACAATAGGGTAGCTGATCAAGGCAGGGGCCAGCCATTAATGTGTCAGGAACTTTAGTGTCCATCAACCCTTCCTACTGCTGGTCATTGGTTGTCCATGAAGATTTTGCATTTTTAATGACTTTAGGGATGCTTTCATCCCCAGAAGGCAGCCAGATGCTCTTCTAACTTTGGGTACTGTAGATGTCTTTAGATTATAAATAGAGGGTGTTCTGTCTCATTAATTATGGGTTTAATATTCACTTCCTATTGAAGTAATAGACGACTAATTGTGCTAATAAGTTTAAATTGGATGTGTGCTTATAAACTTCAGTGTTTTACTGTTGACGTGTTTTCAAGTCCCAATTTAGCTACTGGGGAGAAGAAAAGCAGCTGGTTTTGTTTTTGTTTGTTTGTATATTTTCCTTCTTTTTAATTTGATAGTGGCCAGAAACCTGTTAGATCCAGTCTTGAACCTTGGCTCATCCACTTTTACTGCTACCATTATGACTTCAGGCTAGTTACAACTCCCCTTTGCAACTCAGTTTCTCTACCTTTCAAATAAAACTAAGAGAAATAATAGCAAAACTTTTTGTGCTTACTACTTGCTAGGCACTGTCCTAAGCACTTTACATACATTTACTCATTTAAATGACATAACAATCCCATTAGCTAGGTTCGTATCATCACCACATTTTACAAATTGAGGAAATTGAATTACAGAGGGAATGAGTAACTTGTCTAAGATTGCACAGCTAGTGAAAGCTAATGGCAGTGTTCAAAGCCAGGCTGTCTGGCTCTGGCATTTGTGATCTTGACCACTGTGACATAGTGCCTATGAAATGAAGCATATCTTGAAGGAGACGTGAATGCTTGAACCTCTGATTAAAACTTCTCTATTGTACCAACTTGGCTAACTTTCTTGTGAGGTTATTATAACCCTTTAAGTGAGAAGTCGTATACGAAAAAGATTAGAGAAATGCCTTGTTCACTATAGACCATAAATATATTTTTGTTTCCTTCCCTCTGTTTGCTCTGTAAGTGAAATAATAGACAGGAAAACCAGAGGACTCTATGAGAAGCATTTGATTCCAGCCCAATATCTAAGCTAGAGTGCCATAATGGAATCAGACATATCCTCAGACATATCAAAGAGAATCACTAGGGCACTTGTGTATTATGTAGCTACAAAAAGATATCTTTGTTTTTAGAGGTCTTCCCCACCATGCTGTTTTAGGTTGGTGAATGGGGAACATATTTAACTCTAGCATTATCATATCATGAAGATAAAGGGTGTGCGACATCAAAGTCTAGCTGTGCGCACTCATGATCTAGAGGCTCATGTTTGAAAAGACTTTGTCAACATCTCTTGCTTCACTGGAACCAGGATAGTCTAGTGCAAGAGGTGTGGGATCATTGTATCTGTGACATATCATGTAGGTATTTCCTGCCAAACTTACACTTGGCGTCTTTGATGTATAGCCCACTCTTCCTCTGGTGTCTGTTCATCAGGACCATCATCAATACACCAGGAGAAACCTTCCAGTACATGCATGTGATTTTGTCATAATTTTCTGGAATTCTTTGTCTCAAATTTATAGCGATACTTAAGTCTTTACTTCTCCTTTCCCATCAAAAAGTGGACATGTCCAAAACTCCCCAAAATTTAGAGACTAAAGAGAAGAATTTAACTAAGAAATGAAGTGAGAGGATTTGGTTCTATCATGGGACAATTTCTTAGTAACACACCAATGACTAATACCCTGAGAGTTATCAATGTGAGTCCTCCCAGTGAGAGAGATCCCAGCTGAAAGATGCTGGTTTACATGATGAAGGCATAACCAGGTGATTTTCATATCATATATGATGAAATGTGTTATGATGGTACTATCAGGTCCCAAACATTACCACATGGAATTTATAAAAGTTGAACAATGTGATCCAAAGTTGGACTTAAAGTGTTTTTCTCCTGAAAAATTATTTGCCCTACTTCTATCTAGCTTCTTATTATGGATAGCTGGAAGCCATACATATTAGAATCTTCACCAACTCCTGTGGATCCTACTCTTTAAAACTTAAAATTCTACTTTTCTCCATTTCCACTGACACTTTATATAACTTCAGAACTTTATCTTTCTGTCATATATTGTCGAGCAATTAAAATAATGGTATGCCCATATGGTCAAAAGCTTTAAGAAGAAAACTGCCTTACCATAGAGTGCCCCAGAAAGGCCAGCAAAGAGGCATCTGGATAAAAAAAGAGAGACTCCCTAATAGAAGATGATCCTCAACAGCGCGATTTATTCTGTGGTATGCAGCTGCCCCACACCCAAGAGATGATTGTCTCTCTAGCAACAAATGTGGATTCTTGAATCATTTGAAAATCATTTAGATAACAATGGAGTGATCAAGGTGAAATCTGTCAATTGGGGTCAAAATGAGATATGAAACAATGAAATAGCAGAAACAGAAACTAATAATACAATCCCGTTTACAATTACAACAAAAAGAATAAAATACCTAGGAGTAAATATAACCAAAGAGGTGAAAAACCTGTATACTGAAAATTACAAAACACGGTTGAAAGAAATTGAAGAAGATAAAAAGAAATGAAAAGATATTCCATGCTCATGGATTGAAAGAATAAACATAGGTAAAATGTCCATACTTCCTAAAGCAATCTGCAGTTTTGGTGAAATCCCTATCCAAGTCCCAGTGGCATTGTTCACAGAAATAGAACAAAGAATCCTAAAATTTATATGGAACAACAAAAGACCCTGAATAGCCAAAAGGATCATGAGAAAAAAACACAAAGCTGGAGGTACCAAGCTCTCTTATTTCAAAATATACTTCAAAGCTACAGTAATCAAAACAGCATGGTACTGGTACATAAAAAGACACACAGATCAGTGGAACAGAATCAAGATCCCAGAAATAAACCCACACATCTATCTACAGCTAATTTTCAACAAGGGAGTCAAGAACATACAATGGAGAAAGGAAAGTCTCCTCAATAAACGGTGCTGGGAAAACTAGACAGTCACACGCAAAAGAATAAAAGTAGACCATTATCTTATACGATACATAAAAATTAGCTCAGAACGGGCTAAAGACTCAAATGTAAAATCTGAAACCACAAAACTTCTAGAAGAAAACGTAGGTAGTATGCTTTTCAACATTGGTCTTAGCAGCATCTTTTCGAATACAACGTCTCACCAGGCAAGGGAAACAAAAGAAAAAATTAAAAAATGGGACTACATCAAACTAAAAAAGCTTCTGCACAGCAAAGGAAACCTTCAACTAAATGAAAAGACAAACTAAAAATTGCAGGAAGATATTTGCAAACCATATATCTGATAAAAGGTTAATATCCAAAATATATTAAGAACTCATACGACTCAACAACAAAGAAACTAACAACCCAATTAAAAAATGGGCAAAGGGTCTGAACAGACATTTCTCCAAATAAGGTATACGGATGGCCAACATGCACATGAAAAGATGTTCAACATCACTAATTATTAGGGAAATGCAAATCAAAACTACAATGAGATATCGCCTCATGCCCATCAGAATGGCTATAATGAACAAGACAAGAAGTAACAAATGATGGAGAGGATGTGGAGAAAAGAGAACTCTCACACACTGCTGGTGGCAATGTGAACTGGTGCAGTTACTATGGAAAACAGTATGGAGATTCCTCAAAAAATTAAAAATAGAACTACCATATGATCCAGCTATTACACTTCTCGGTGTTTATCCAAAGAACTTGAAAATATGAATGTGTAAAGATATCTGCACCATTATGTTCATTGTAGTAGCATTATTCACAATAGCCAAGACTTAGAAACAACCTAAGTCTTATCAGTGGATGAAAGGATAAAGAAGATGTGGTATATACACATAATGGAATATTACTCAGCTAAAAAAATGATGAAATCTTGCCATTTGCAACAACATGGATGGACATTGAGGGTATTATGCTAAATAAAATAAGTCAGATGGAGAAAGTCAAATACCATATGATTTCACTCATTAGTAGAAGATAAAAACAACAACAATAACAACAAACAAATACATAGACACAGAGATTTTATTGGTGGTTACCAGAGGGGAAGGGTGGAGGCAGGAGGTTGAAAGGGGTGACAGGGCATATGTATATGGTGATGAAATGTAATTAGTTTTGGTGGTGAACATGATGTAGTCTACATAGACATAGAAATATGATGATGTACATGTGAAATATACATAATGTTAAAAACCAGTGTTACCTCAATAAAGAAAAATGAAACAGAAAAAAACTAACAGACTGTGCTTTCCTTTATGGCTGATAAAATAATGCTGAAGGGATTTTCAAAGAGGAAACAGACAGGTCTTCAACGATGATAACCTCAACAGCATACGCATGAAACTACCTATAACACATTCATTTAGAAGAAGCTGTTACACTCTGTTCATTCCAAATCAAAATTCCACACTTTATGGTACAATTACATATGCAGGAAAATGCAAATAAAAAGGACATAAAAAACTAGGACTCCCAATTGAAACGTATAGCATGATAAATTAGTTAAACTGAGTTCAAAATTTTGAAGCAATTGTAGGATAATAACAGGCTACAAGAGACCTGTGTTTTCTCCTAACTTTATCACTCCCTAGCAGCTTACACTGATGTTTTGAGTAATACATTAAAAATATATTTAAAGTCTTGTTTTATGCATTGAGATTTTACATATATGAAATATTATTCTATTTTTCTTTCTCCTCTTCCTCTTCATCCTTCTCCTTTATCCTTCTTCTGTCCCGAATTAAAACTGTCGTCTTCTGTAAACATTGAGTTTCTCTTATTTTTATTGAGAATTCAGTTTACCAGAAAAATAAATCATCCTATACTTTACATACTTCATAAAATTAATCTTTGCATTTCAGTATTTCAAGAAAAAATAAATTCATTAAACACAAGAATAAAAATATTTTGAAAACAAAGATATGACCACTTGTAAAATTAACTCATTAATTTTATAATATTCAAACTATAAATACACACAAATTTCATTTTATGTATTTATATCTATCTATCTATATATCTGTCTATCTATCTATCTATCTATCTATCTATCTATCTATCTATCTGTTTGCTGTCTCCCTATCTGTTTGTGGTAGTGTCTCTTTGGGTTGGATGTGGGGAAAAAGACAGAGAGAGGGGAATTAAGGATTGCTCCATAGTTTGAGATTGTACTCAGCCATAATTCTCTCCGAATCTCCCTGCCATCCTTTCCTGGCTCTACTCAATTCTCTGAGGCATATAGCACGTGCTATGTCTTAAGTATATGATAGATACTATGCATTATTCTAGGCTCAATACATATTAGTGCTGACTATTATATATTTATCATCATCGGTTTTGGAACACATGGTTGGATTGCACCTCTAAACCTCCTTGGGTTTGAGTTTGGGTTTGGGTTTGGCCAATTTCCCCTTTGAGTATTTAAATCAGTAATTCAAACTCCAGATTTCTCTTTTCCTCTGTGATGGACCTGCAACATTTTTGATATGGAAGTTCTGTCAGCCTCCGTATTGAAAGGATACATGAAACAGTGCCCCAGCCTACTTAGATGAACATGAAATGCAAGCAACAAATCATCTCTATTTAAGATAAAATCTATTCTCATTATTCATAGTAACTTTGTTCTAAAAAGTCACTGAAAACACTGAATTAGTGAATATTGAACCATTGCTCCTTGGGGAAATACCAGGTTAGGCGCCTGGGAGCCTCTGGTCACAACATTTTCATGGACTGATCAATACATAACCTTGTTTTATGTGTGTTTCTGTTTAAAGATACCGTATTTAATGTATTTAATGTTGATTCTTTAACATTGAACTCATATCCAACAGTACCATAACTCATGCTTAAACAAAGCTTATCTAACACAAGTATTTTCTCCATAAGGCACATCATAGCCATCTTGAGCTTAGGAACACTAGACAACACTACAGCACTGTGCTTGGTCATTATTTTAAACAGTAAAATCGCCAACAACAAGCAGAAGAATGTGAAAAATGTGGCACTAAATGGACACTGAAAATGACAAGTTTACAATAGGAGAGCTGAAAAAAAGAGACAGAGAATTGCCTTGTTCAACTTCAGTTGGGAATTTACTCATGGGACAATTCAAAAAAATTCTTTTTCTTTTTTTTTTTTTTTTTTGCTGTTCTATGCATGTCCACAAATGATCTCTAAAGAATCATGAGTATTGATTTTGGGTTATGGATAAATCGTAGCAAGTAAGCAAATTCTGAAATATGGGCTCGGTAAATAATGATTAACTGTATTTAGGTCTGGGATTGTTTGTAAGTGCAGCATTATTTACTCTATCATGACTTGTTATACCCTATTTAATTCTCACAACAGGCCTGTAAGCTGGAGGAGGAAACATGCTCAGGAGATTAATTAATATGTGTATGGTTACAGAGCTCAGAAAAGTCTGAGTAGCTGTGGGCGGAAGTCAGGATGGCGGCGTAGGCAGACTCGGAACTCACCTCTTCCCACGGACACAGCCAATTTATAACTACTCCTGGAAAAATTACCCCTGAGACAGAACTGAAAACTGGATAAGAGGAACTCCTGCAACAACGGACAATCCTAATTGAGGTGGAAGAGGCAGAAACTCCCTTCTGGAGAGGAAAAACGCTGCCTTCATAAGCCGCAGCGCCTCCCGGCTGCCCGGGAGCAGCCCACAGATAGGCAACCTCCCTGGAGGCACAGGGCCCTGAGCCGGGGAGCGCCCCCGCTGTGGGCATTTTGTGGACCCAGCACAACCGAGACCAGTGGCATAATATCTGACTTTGCCTGCTACTAAAGCATTGGGGAGTACCCCCAGGAAACCCAGTTCACAAAGAAACTAAAACTGGCTCTTAAAGGGCCCACGCGCAAACTCACCTGTTTCAGAAAGCAACCTAAAATCACCAGAAAGAAGGGTGCACAGTGCTGTGGTGAAAAGAGACTCACCTAATAGGCCCTGAGTGCATCTCGGTGAGGGGTGAGACCTCTCCAGGGACTGGGACATTGGCGGCGGCCATTGTTGTGGCCTGGTGTGGGCGTGCTGACACAGACTTCATTGGAGTTCTCCCTGAGGCCTGCTAGCCCAGGGTCTGCCCCACCCGCTAAAGCACTGATTTAATCCAGCTCAGCCAGGGCAGGCAGCCCACCCTAGAGACTGGCCCCACCCAACAACAAGCCCTCAGGCAACGTGTGGGCCTGCATAGATTGGTGACTGGATTCTCTGCAGCCTGGTAACTGAGCCGACTTCAGTGGGGCAGGACATGCACAAGGAGCGGGTGGAGAGTGTGGGGTTGTGGCGGAGTGTGTGGGGCTCCCGCCTTGGAGAGACTGGGTCCACTTGGGGAGGTCGGGGCGCACACACGAGGCAGGACTGTATTGACTGTGTGTGTGGCCCTGTGGATAGCAGGGCTTGTCAGCTGCAGAAGACTTGTGCTTCTCAAAGACCCATATAGGGGGTTTGCCTCACCTTCCAAAGCCTGAAACAATTGGGTGCTCCTGTGCCTGAGGCCAGCCCCACCCAGCTGCAATCCTCAGAGAGCTGACAAGAGACCTAATAGGCTAGAGGCTTACAGCAAATGTAAGGCCCTGAGCCTAACAACCTGCCACGCTGGGGGCATACTCACTTAAAAGAAATACTGCAACACAAATGTGGTATTAGAACTTGCAGCCAACTGTGCTGGGGCTCCCCACACCTGATAAAGAGACTGAAGGGCCCACAACAACTACAAGCAGCTGAGCATTACAACAGCTGGCCAGGAGCATAACTCGGCCTCCCTGGGTGCCTACAGGGAGAGCAAACAGGCCACAACAGAAGGACACACGTAGCCCACATAGGGGTCCCCCCTGGAACATTGAGAACTGAGGGAAGCACACTGGAAGCCTCCTAAAGCATCTCTAACATAAGGTCACCTATCCAAGAGCAGGAGACGGAGACGTAGCTGACCTACTTAATACGTAGACACAAGCACAGGGAAAGAGGCAAAATGAGGAGGCAAAAGAATACATTCCAAGTAAGGGAACAGTACAAAACCCCAGAAAAGGAACTAAGCGAAACAGAAATGAGCAACCTACCTGACAGAGAGTTCAAACCAAGAGTGTTAAGGATGCTCACTGATCTGGGGAGAAGAATAGATGAACTCAGTGAGAATGTCAATAAAGAAATGGAAGATATAAAAAAGAACCAATCAGAAATGAAGAATACAATACTGGAAAGGAAAAATTCATTAGAGGGACTCAAAAGCAGAGTAGAGGATACAGAAGAACGGATCTGTGAGCTGGATGAAAGACTAGAAGAAATTACCCAAGGTGAATAGGTAAAAGAGAAAAGAATTAAAAAGAGTGAGGACAGTCTAAGGGACATCTGGGACAACATCAAGCACACTAACATCTGTGTTATAGGTGTCCCGGAAGGAGTAGAGCGAGACAAGGGGGCAGAGAATCTATTTCAAGAAATAATAGATGAAAACTTCCCTAACCTAAGGAAGGAAACAGACATCCAGGTACAGGAAGACAGAGAGCCCCAAACAAGATAAACCCAAAGAGGCCCACACCAAGACACATCATAATCAAAATGTCCAGAATTAAAGATAAAGAGAGAATCCTAAAAGCCGCAAGAGAATGTCAAGTTACATACAAAGGAAACTCCATAAGGCTATCAGCTGACTTCTCAGCAGAAACCTTACATGCCAGAAGAGAATGGCACGATATATTTAAAGTGCTAAAAGGAAAAAACTTACAGCCAAGAATACTCTACCCAGCAAGGCTATCAGTCAAAATGGAAGGAGAGATAAAAAATTTCCCAGACAAGCAAAAATTAAAGGAGTTTGTCACCAAGAAACCAGTGCTACAAGAAATGTTAAAGGGACTGACTTAAGGGGAAAAGAGAAGACCACAAATAGGAAAAATTATCTATTTCCATGATAAGAACGTAATGGATACAAATGCACAAAAAACAGGTTAGATATGATATCAGAAACATAAAAGGAGGGAGGAGGGGAGTTAAAGAGTACAGCTTTCAGACAGGTCAAACTAAAGTGACCATCAATTCTGTATAGAAGAAGAAAGGAACAGAGAAGGACTACTAAAACACTGAGAAAAAAAAAGTTAAAAAATGACAGTAAGTACATACTTATCAATAGCTACTTTAAATGTCAATGGACTAAATGCTCCAATTAAACTGCATAGGGTGGTTGACTGGATAAAAAAACAAGACCCATATATATGCTGCATACAAGAGACATACTTCAGACCTAAAGACGCTCACAAACTGAAAGGAAGGGATGGAAAAAGATATTCCACGCAAATGGCAATGAAAAGAAAGCTGGGGTAGCAGTACTCATATCAGACAAAATAGACTTTAAAACAAAAACTGTAAAAAGAGACAAAGAAGGGGATTACATAATGATCAAGGGAACAATCCAACAAGAGGATATAACATTTGTAAATATCTATGCACCCAATGTAGGTGCACCTAAATATGTAAAGCAATTATTAACATACATAAAAGCAGAAATAGACAGTAACACAATAATAGTAGGAGACTTTAACACTCCACTTACGCCAACGGATAGATCATCGAAACAGAAGATCAATAAGGAAACATTGTCCTTAAACGACACACTATAACAGATAGACCTAGTAGATATATACAGAGCATTCCATCCAAAAACCGAAGAATACACGTTCTTTTCAAATGCACATGGAACATTCTCCAGGATTGATCACATATTAGGCCACAAAACAAGTCTCCATAAATTTAAGAAGATTGAAATAATACCAAGCATCTTTTCTGACCACAACGGTATGAAACTAGAAATCAATTATAGGAAGAAAATCAGAAAAGCCACAAATACGTGGAGATTAAACAAAATGCTACTGAACAATGACTGGGTTAAGGAAGAAATCAAGAAAGAAATCAAAAAATACCTGGAGACAAATGAAAATGAAAATACGACATGCCAGAATTTATGGGATACAGCAAAAGCGGTTGTAAGAGGGAAGTTTATAGCGATACAGGCCTATCTCAACAAACAAGAAAAATCTCAAATAAACAACCTACAAGGCACCTAAAGGAACTGGAAAAAGAAGAACAAACAAAGCCCAAAATCAGTAGAAGAAGGGAAATAATAAAAATCAGAGCAGAAATAAATGAAATAGAGACCAAAAAACAATAGAAAAAATTAATAAAACCAAGAGCTGGTTCTTTGAAAAGATCAACAAAATTGACAAACCTTTAGCTAGACTCACCAAGAAAAAAAGAGGGACGGCACAAATAAGTAAAATCAGAAATGAAAGAGAAGAAATTACAACAGACACCTCAGAAATACAAAAGATTATAAGAGAATACTATGAAAAGCTATATGCCAACCAATTCGACAATCTGAAAGAAATGGATAAATTCTTAGAATCATACAACCTTCCAAAACTGGATCAAGAAGAAGTAGAGAATTTGAAGAGACCAATCACCAGTAAGGAGATCGAAACAGTAATCACAAACTTTCCCAAAAATAAAAGTCCAGGACCAGACGGCTTCCCTGGTGAATTCTACCAAACATTCAAAGAAGACTTAATACCTATCCTTCTCAAACTCTTCCAAAAAATTGAGGAGGGGGGCAAGCTCCCTAACTCATTCTATGAAGCTGACATTAACCTGATACCAAAACCAGACAAGGACAACACAAAAAAAGAAAATTACAGGCCAATATCACTGATGAACATCGATGCAAAAATCCTCAACAAAATACTAGCAAATCGCATACAACAATACGTTAAAAAGATTATACACCATGATCAAGTGGGATTTATTCCAGGTATGCAGGGATGGTTCAACATTGGCAAATCAATCAACGTAATACACCACATTAATCAAATGAAGAATAAAAATCACATGATCATCTCAATAGATGCAGAGAAAGCATTTGACAAGATACAGCATCCATTTATAATAAAAACTCTGAATAAAATGGGTATAGAAGGAAAGTACCTCAACATAATAAAGACCATATATGACAAACCCACAGCTAATATCATCCTCAATGGTGAAAAACTGAAAGCTCTCCCTCTAAGAACAGGAACCAGACAAGGATGCCCACTGTCACCACTCCTATTTAACATAGTACCGGAAGTCCTAGCCAGAGCAATCAGGCAAGAAAAAGAAATTAAAGGGATACAAATTGGAAAGGAAGAAGTGAAACTGTCACTATTTGCAGATGACATGATTTTATATATAGAAAACCCTAAAGAATCCACCAGAAAACTTTTAGAAGTAATAAACGAATATGGTAAAGTTGCAGGATACAAAATCAACATACAAAAATCAGTTGCATTTCTGTACACTAACAACGAAGTAGCAGAAAGAGAAATTAAGAATACCATCCCATTTACAATTGCAACAAAAAGAATAAAATACCTAGGAATAAACTTAACCAAAGAGGTGAAAGATCTGTACACCGAAAACTATAAAACATTTCTGAAAGATATTGAAGAAGACACAAAGAAATGGAAAGATATTCCGTGCTCTTGGATTGGAAGAACTAACATAGTTAAGATGTCCATACTTCCTAAAGCCATCTATAGATTCAAGGCAATCCCTATCAAAGTTCCAACAACATTTTTCACAGAAATAGAGCAAAGAATCCTAAAATTTATATGGAAGAACAAAAGACCCAGAATAGCTAAAGGAATCCTGAGCAAAAAGAACAAAGCTGGAGGTATCACACTCCCTGATTTCCAAATATACTACAAAGCTATAGTAACCAAAACAGCATGGTACTGGCACAAAAACAGACACACATATCAGTGGAATAGAATCGAAAGCCCAGAAATAAACCCACACATCTATGGACAGTTAATCTTTGACAAAGGAGCCAAGAACATACAATGGGGAAAAGAAAGTATCTTCAACAAATGGTGTTGGGAAAACTGGATAGCCATATGCAAAAAAATGCAAGTAGACCCTTACCTTACACCATACACAAAAATTAACTCCAAATGGATTAAAGACTTGAATGTAAAACCTGAAACTGTGAAACTTCTAGAAGAAAACATAGGCAGTACGCTCTTCGACATCGGTCTTAGCAACATCTTTTCAAGCACCATGTCTGACCGGGCAAGAGAAACAATAGAAAAAATAAGCAAATGTGATTACATCAAACTAAAAAGCTTCTGCACAGCACAGGAAACCATCAACAAAACGAAAAGACAACCTAACAATTGGGAGAAGATATTTGCAAACCATACATCTGATAAGGGCTTAATCTCCAAAATATATAAAGAACTCATGTTATCTCAACAACAAAAAAGCTACCAACCCAATTAAAAAATGGGCAAAAGACCTGAACAGACATTTCTCCAAAGAAGATATACAGATGGCCAACAGACACATGAAAAGATGTTCAAAATCACTAACTATCAGAGAAATGTAAATCAAAACTACAATGAGATATCACCTCACGCCCGTCAGAATGGCTATAATTAACAAGACGGGAAACAACATGTGTTAGAGAGGATGTGGAGAGAAGGGAACTCTCATACACTGCTGGTGGGAGTGCAAACTGGTGCAGCCACTATGGAAGACAGTATGGAGATTCCTCAAAAAATCAAGCATAGAACTACCATATGATCCAGCTATTCCACTGCTGGGTATTTATCCAAAGAACTTGAAAACACCATTGTACAAAGATACATGCACCGCTGTGTTCATTGCAGCGTTATTCACAATAGCCAAGACTTGGAAGCAACTTAAGTGCCCATCAAGGGACGAATGGATAAAGAAGATGTGGTATATACACACAATGGAATACTACTCAGTCATAAGAAACGATGAAATCCAACCATTTGTGACATCATGGATGGACATTGAGGGTATAATGCAAAGTGAAATAAGTCAGAGGGAGAAGGTCAAATACCGTATGATTTCCTTCATTAAGTAGTAGATAATAACAACAATAAACAAACACATAGGGACAGAGATTGGATTGGTGGTTACCAGAGGGGAAGTGGGGAGGGAGGAGGGTGAAACGGGTAATTCGGTACATGTGTGTGGTGATGGGTTGTAATTAGTATTTTGGTGGTGAACATGATGCAATCTATGCAGAATTAGAAGTATAATGATGTACACCTGAAATTTTTACAATGTTATAATCCAATGTTACTGCAATAAACAAAACATTAAAAAAAAAAAAAAAAGAAAAGTCTGAGTAGTTTTCCATTCTAAGGCTGTCTGACTCAGAAATTTATGTTTTCAACAATATACCATCTGTGCTTCCATGCTGGACCATCTCTTTCTATGCTGACCCCAAATTGGAGTTACTACGCTACTTGTTTCCATTACAAATATTCTTTCTATATGGCAAAACTCAAGAGTGAGTGACCTGATGTAGCAGGAAGACTCTAACCTCAAGAAGAAATTGATTGTCAGCGGTGTCAGCGGAGTTCAATAAATAGCATTAGTCATAATCAACAACTCTGAACAAAGATGTATGATGCAGGTACAGTGGTCTTCCCACTATATCACAAATATCCTTAAGGTCATTCCTTGGGGATTGCCCATCCAGCAATTCCTAAAAGTGTTCTCCAGCAGAATCAGTTGTCATAAAATTCTCTCAAGGGGAAAAAAAAAAGAGAATTATGTGATCAAATACATTGAGGAATGCAACTTAATAGATATTTCTCCAGAAGAGTGAGAGGACGCATCAGTGCATTTTAAAGGCTTTTATAAGTCCTGCACAAATAAAACTTTTTAATCTAACATTCTCCAAAAGTATTTAAAAAGAGAAAACTTCATTTTATATTAAAAAGAAAAAAAAAAACTATTGATATATTCACCAAACATAGAGACAAAAGTCATGCAGCAGTCTTTGACAGACCTCTTGGGAAACACTATTCTAATTTAATATCTTCTTTTGACAGATAAGGAATCTGAGAATCAGAAAGATGGAATGACTTACCCATGGCCCCAAATGGTTTAGCAGAATATCTAAGACCTAAACACAGACTTCGGAATGATAGGCCACTGTGAATTTGTATTATACAACATTGCCTCTCTACACAGCATTTTATTATCTTTATATTTGTCTTATAAGGGATAAGAAAGCGGATTTTAGCCAAGAGAGGACTCATGAGGAACCACGAGGGCACTGCATTCCTAAAGGGAGATTGTCAGGCATAAACCAACTGGAACACAGATGGGGGAAAGAGAATCAAACAAATGTCTTAAGCACATACTACTATATACACCACACATTTTGGTCACTGCTTTATATATGCTGTTTCAGATAATCTACAAATCAAGTCCATAACATACACTTAATTAGCCCCAATTTACATGTGAGGGTGCTGTTTCCAACAGGTTAAATAATATCACCATTTCTCTCTGTAGGTAAATTGTGAATCCAGTTTTTAACCTTGAATCCATATAGAGATTCTGTAGACATAAGACAGAATCAATCTGCTTTTGAAAAGCAGAAGTTTCTTTAGAAGTTGATGTTTCTATCCTTTTTTTGTTTCTTTTTTTTTCCCCCTTTAATAAACTTCCCTCTCCTATCTGGACCCTTGCGTATTGCTGACAGATGTTTCATTGTCCGTTCTCAGAGGAGACATCAATATCTTTCCCATCATGAAGAAGCAACACACGGTAAGTCTGTGCATGTCACTTCAACCATCTGAAAATGTGTGTGTGGTGGGGAGCCCAGCTGTCTCATGCAATTGCATTACTATTGGGAAGAAAATGCAACGTGAGCCTTTGTGCTCTTTCAGAATCTGCAAAATGCCATGGGATACAAATGCATTGACCTATGTTTCACTCAATACCTTACAGCCATTAAGTACTGAGCTCTCATGCCAAGACACAAAGATGATGTTGGGAAGTGTATTCAACCATTTATATGACTTATTTCAGGAGTCAAAGAGAGCCCCTCCCTGCCTTTATTGATTTTGTATCCTTAGCAATGCTCACTTTAGTTCTTGAAGACATATTCTTTGCTAAGTACCTTATGATAATGTCTTGCCATGTCCCTTCATTTATACTATGCTCCAGTCACATGAAACTACTTGTGGATATGGACACACATCACTCATTTTCTTATCTTTGTGCCATTCCATATGCTGGCTTCCAGCCTCTCTTTTCTGCCTAGTGATCTCTTACTTGTCCATTAATGTGTAGCATAAACATTTTCAGAATCTTTTCTGTCTGCCCACACTGATTTGATCCCTTTATTGTCTGAGTTCCCATAGTACTTGTAGAGATCCCATACCATTTGCCTAGGTTTATAGTAACTTCCTATTTGCTGAGGACCAACTTGTTATATGCTTTTTGTCCTGGTAGAATTATTGATAGCAATGTACGTACTCAAAAGCACCTAGTTAGAATGACAAATTATATGATCCCCCTACTCTTATCCTGCCATGGATATTGGTCTATTTCCTTCCCTAGATTGTGAGTGCCCATAGGTCATGAATCACATTTTATTCATTGTGGCATCCCCTGTGGCTCAATAAGTGTTTGACTCAATAAGCACCTGTAGAATGAATGAAAACAAATACTTCGCAAGGTCACCCAGGTCTATCTGAATCCATATTTCATGTTCTTTACAAAATTCCAAATTGGAAATAAGACTAATTCATACAGAGACACTGGCTAAAGTCTTCCTCTTCCTTTAACACCCATCTGCAATGTTACCTTCACTAAGAGGCTTCTTTGATCCCCCACTCAGAATCATCATTTCTCTCATCCACCATACCATAGGTGTAATACACCACATCACACCTTGTGATACAGTTGATGATCTGACCCCACACCCTAGCATCCTCTATTCTGAAATTTCCTTGAAGGCAAAAGATACTGCTTTAATCATCAGTGTTCACAATACCACAAATATTTGCACTACTAACAATTGCTAACAGTGGCTTCAGGTTTTCTGTGTGTTAGATGTGGTGCCAGGCAATTCATGTGTATTACCTCATTTAATCTTCACAACAGGCCTGCGAGTGGTTAATATTATTTTAACCAATTTTACACCCAAAGAAACTGAGATTCAAAAAGCTAAATAATTTATCCAAGGTCATAATGCTAGTAAAGGTAGATTTGAGATTCAGACTTAGGTTTCTCTGACTCTAGATCCTATTATTATATATTTTTTACATGATGAGAATCCTTTATTTATGTCAGAATTTTTCTGTATCTACATCTGTATCTATATCTATATATCTATTTCTATAGATATGTTTTCTCCCAGAAATCTAAGCCTTGCCTCAGATGTTTTCTGAAAAAAAAAAATCAGAATTAATATACAGCACTAGTTTCCCTTCTCTTCCAAACTGACATGTATGAAAGAGAGGCATATGGATAGAATTGGCTGTTATTGAATGGTGCGTGATTTCTCACTGTTCTCTATAGACATACTCATTATCCCTTGATCCAAACAAAAGGGGAGCCTAAGACCATATTCTGCCATGCCTGCAGCCCCAGTGGAAGGAACATAATTCTTGGCTTATTCCACAAAATCCACCAACATATTTCTCAATACTTTAAGCCAGAGAGATTGCTAAAGAAATTGTTCACCACAGGTGTCCTGTCCACGTGGGAAGTAAGGTTCTGTATCCACTTATGAGCTGTGTTTCACATCTTGTTCTATTAGTGATGCTGCCTAACTGCAAATAACTGTTCAATGCTTGTTCCAATAGGCACCTATTAACTTTGGACACATACGGAACACTTAGCAGTTCATAGGTTTTCTGCGTTATCCCTACTGACTCTGATGAAATAGGCAGCGTGGAGATTAATGAGCCTATTTTCCAGAAAAGAAAATTTAGGCTAAAAAAGTTAAATGAAGTAATCATAAACTAATAAAGAGCAGAGATGGGTCTCTAACTTATGTCTTCTAACTCCAATTTCAGTTTTCTTTCCCCTCCTTTTACTCTGTCATGCTCATTTACAGAACTCAGAATTATCTGGAAGTGAGGCTGTTTTGCAACAACGTTATGGGGTATCCTGAAAAACCTAAGTTCATGAACCACTTATTTAAAAAATATAATTTATGGTTGCACGCTAAAATATCTCCAGGGACCAGCCATAATTGGAATAAGTAAACGTTCAGAGTTCAGCAATCTCAGGAACAAGGGCCATTGGTATCCGCACAGGGCAAGCCAGCGAAAAGGCATTCATACAAAGTAAGCTGAGCTAGGTTGTAAATTGTCTTCAAATTCAGGATTGTTTCATACTCAAACCAGAACTTCTCAAACTTTTAAAATAAGTTTTCTACAAAAATAAGACTGCAGAGTCTAATATATTTTGTAAAATCTGGGATCTATATTGTGTTCATGAAAATTCAAAGTGCAATTAAAATATTAAAGCCTCTGACAAGTCTTTCACTTAAAAACTAAATTTTAAAATGTTTATCTTTCCTATATAATTTATTATTGGACAACTTAAATGAGATTTTTCAATCCATTTTGACACATATTACTATCGTTGGCATACAGTTTGAGATGACGTGCCTAAGACAGTATATCAGTTACTGAAGGACAATTAAAGTTTAAGAGTTTATATTTCTCTTCATATTATTTTAGTTTCCCTTAAATTCCATTGACAGAATCCACAGGAGTAAATATATGATCTATAAACACAAATTTACAGAGAGAACAGCACCAGATTGCTGCCCGGTGTGCGATCTGTTAGGGTAAATGAAAGGTTCTTTATGCACCCTCAATAGGCACTTTTCAATCGATTTTATTATTTCCTTTCCACAGCACACTAAAACCAAGGTAATTCCGCACAATGTGAGGTAGAGTATCTTCTGGTGATGCTCTTCTTTGCAGTGGAAACACCTAGACCACAAGTCCAGAGATCTGAAGCATCGCTTTAGATTTTATACACTAGTGTGTGTGGTGGTTTTAAAATGTGTCCATAGCTCTTTGACAGTCCTACCCTCAAAAGGCAAAGCCTAATTCCCTCCCCTGGATTTGTTCCAACAGGAATATTAAATTCTGAAACATACAGAACACTTAGCAGTTCACAGCTGGGAATCTGTGTATCTTTACCGATTCTGATGAAATAGAGACTTGGAGACTTACTTCTAATGAATAGATGTGGCTGACCCTATGGTGGTGAAGGTGTCAGCAGTGGGAAAAGATACATAATGGATCCCAAGGCAAATCCCAGTGGAGAAATCACAATGCAGGTCCCTGGGATTCTGGATGAAAGTCTTTCCCTCAACAGCAAAAGAATTTTATATCCTTTTACAAACAGCTCTTGGTGTGGTTCTGGACCTTGATAGGGATGGAACACTTGATCCTGGGACACCATAAAACAGAGTAGGTCTTTTCTCCTGGTGGCTTAAATAAAAGTTGATCAGACTGCTAGATCCTCTTTCTTTGTGAACCCCTAAATGTTAGCATCTCAGGGTATTTTCACTGGCCCACTTCAATTTTTCTAGAAAAGCATCTCCAATATCATTCTTGAGGAAGCAGGGTAAAATTGCTGAACTACATGCTGGCTGTGAAGAGTGGGTTTGGGGCCCTGAGGGTTTAAGTAATCCTTATAGAGAATCACAACTGATAACCACTAATATCTACCCCACTTTTCAATCACGTGTTTCAAAACCACCTCATATTACAGGGTACTTAAGTTTTCTCTGGAGTATTCTCAGGGGAAATTGCTTCATATTTTAAGAGAATACCCCTATGAAGTCTCTATGTTATAACTTCCTCTCCAGCTCTACCTTTTTGAAATTTGCTGCAGTTTCTTGTATGCTATTCTCTCCTTCTTTATTACCTTGGTTCTTATGAGATACTACTTTTTAAAAATTGAGTTTTTCTGTAATTTTCTGGGAGTCCAAAGGGGAGGCGGACCAAATGCCTGTAGTTAATCAAGCATTTTAAATTATAAACCGAAAAATATTTTATTTATGTTGAATTGCCTAATATTAGGCAGTGACATCGTTTACATCAATCTTTAAGATTCACAAGTTAATAACAAATATGAAAAAAATGAGATGACAGAGAATAGTTTTCTGAACCTCCATCTCTCTAACAAGCCAAATATATGATTTTTGATACTTCTAAATGTCAGTCTTTACTGAATATCTAGTTTGTGCCACTTTATTAAGGGCCTAATGATGTTATATCTGATACTCATGACATACATGGGTATGAAGTTTCAATTATGCAAGAGGAACAAGCTCTAGCAACTTGTTTTTGTACTACTGGTAAAATCTGGTTATCTGCTACTTCATCTCAGTTTAAAGATGCTTTCACACTTTAAAATAATATTGTTTGATAGACTGAGTAATGATTAGTGAATTCGAAATATATGCATTGCAGGCTACATGTTTTATTGTTTTCTGGTGATAAGGAAGTGAATAAGAAACAGCCATATCCTTAAAAAAAATTACATTTTAATGGAAGGAAGGACATCTAAAATAATTACAATATGACTATAATTACAAAAATTATAATTACACTAGTTGCCATATTTACTCTAAATGGATATTTATTAGCTGAATTAGGATCAAGTATCTAACATTTCCTAGGAGAAATCAGGGATGTCTCCCATCCCTTTAGACTCAGAGTTGTAAAATAAGTTAACACCTGTAAACGGTCCACATGTAACTCCATGAAGGCAACTGAGGAAACATGAAATAATGGAAATTGCATCCTCTGGAGGCAGGCAAATATGGATACGAGTCCCGTAATCCTCATTTGTCAAAAGCGAAGCTTGGAGTATATCACTTAGATTCCCTAGTCTTTATTTTACTCATCAATACAATGAGGGCGTTAATAGCTATCTGTCTTTCAATGTTGTCATGAGTGTCACCTATAGCATCATAACTGAACTGGTCAGCTCTAGACTTTGTGTCCAGACTATAGTCAATAGAAGATTGGAGGGTAAGAGTTTATTTCCCAACAGTATGGCACCCAACGAGAAATTTTCCCACAGGGTAAGAGAAGTTACATTCAGGAAATCCAACAAGGGAGATATCTACTAGAAGCACTATTATCATTAGGATTCTTGGCATGGTTCAGAAGTGGAGGATCACTTACTCCAAATCTCTCTGAGAAACTGCAAGGGTGGAATTCTAATGCAGATCAGATCAGAGTCAGGATTCTTAACCACTTTACTATTCTCCTTCTTCAAGTGATCTCTTCCCTGTTGACAGAGGCAGCGGGTAATGAAAACTTTGTTCAGTGAGAAATGCTGTCCAAATGCGACATATTCTTGTTCCTAACTACATTTCTTAGATTCAATCTTACGGTCATTTGGAACCGCATATCTAGCAGACAGGGGTAGGGACACTAACATTGCTGCCTGGGTTTAATGCCACTTACTAGCTGTGTGATTTTGGACAAGTTGTTCAAGTGTATGTGTTTCAATTTTCACATCTATAGCATGAGACACAACAGAACCTACTTCACGTGATTGCTGGGAAGATTAAATAAGTTAATATATGTTAAGTACTGAACGCCACATACATGCGAGATGTCATTAATATTAAAGTTAGGGTCTGAAGCATTGGGGTTTGAGCCTTGCCAATCACAGGCAGAAAAAACACACCGAGAAGCCACATATGAAGAAGACAGACCTTTTGACGGGTGGGGAAGGATAACTAGGGAATACAAGGCAAAGACCAGTCCTGATAAATGCATGTGTGAAATGAATTCATGTTCACAGTCTCACTCCAGGATGAGAAACTTTCCACTGGCTCTAATAGTTTGTAAGAGCCATCACTTTGCTCTAAAGCGAAACCAAACAAATAAAAATGATAATTGCTCCTCACTGGAAGAATTTCTCAAAGGTTAGTAGATCATTTTTTCTTTTGCAATTCCTGTGACTAAAGACACATGCATATATATAATTTAGTTTCAGTCCCCAGCAGAGGCAGAAAGGAGGCTATTTCAAGATAAAAATATGAAATAGACTAATTTGAAGGGGATTTGTACGGTTTTATTCTCTTTTCCCCTTGGACACTTGGTGCGCGGAACCATCAGACTGAAAGTAAATTAATACATTAAGGAAGCAAAAACAGGTTCTGCTTGTTAAACATGAGAGTTATCTTAAATTTCCAATATCGTATGATCCTCCTTGGACAAATAATAACAATCATGCCTAGAGAAATGGCAAGGCATAATGAAACAATTCTGAAGACCCAAAGTGTGGTCAACACTCAGTTAGTAGCCAGAGCTGAGAGCTAGTGCAAGAGCAAGTCCATCTACCTCTCTGGTCATCAGCAGCTTCATCTATTAAGTAAGGGAGTTGATGTAAATGATCCCAAGTTCTTTTGGGGATAGTGCATAGTCAACATAAATATTTATCTGTGAGGCATTTTTTGGTTTTTCTAGTTGTTTTTTTCTTTTCCTTTCTTTTCATTTTTACCACTGGCTTGCTGTTATAGTCTTCTCATCTCTTTTTCTTTCTGAGAACTGCACCAACTCCTCCCCACTCGCTGTAAGACTTTGAATTAATTGGCTCCTCAAGTCCATCAAAATGGTACACACATAATCTAAATTAGTTAGAATATGAAATTTTACTGGCCATAGAGCCTTAGCTGGGCAAATCTCAAGCATCCCTGGAAATTTTGCTGGTACTATAAAAACAGGGCCGGCCCTGTGGCTTGGTGGTTAAGTGCGCGCGCTGCGATGTTGGTGGCCCGGGTTCGGATCCCGGGTGCGCATCGAGGCACCACTTCTCCGTTCATCCTGAGGCCGAGTCCCGCATACAGCAACTAGAAGGATGTGCAGCTACGACATACAACTATCCACTGCGGCTTTGGGGGGAAAAAATAAAATAAATAAAATCTTTAAAAAAAAAAAAACAAAAACCTCTTTTTTCTGCTTCTCAGAATTTTTACTGTAGGAAAGATATTACTCCTAGAACCTCCTGTGACCCCCCTCTGCCACCCATTTGGAGAGGTCTTACCTAAGAATAAAGATACAGTCTTCAAATTATACTGTTTGCACACCTGGATTAAGCCATGCCTGAAGCTATTTGTGACTTTCAGTTGCATGAGCTAATGTATTTTCCCATTTTATGTTACATTTGATTAACCTGACTCTCTGATACTTGCAGGCAAAAGCTCTCTGGCTAGTATAGTTGAATAACAGAAAGAACATATCTTTGAAAGCTGAAATTTAGCCTTCTGACAATGCCATTAGTGCACAAAAGACCTATATAATATCTTGAACAAATCATTCAACTTTAGTGAGATTTGGTTCCTATATTTATAAAATTATTCTCTATATCTCTCTAAATTGTTTATAAAATGATGACTCTACATTTTTATTAGATTTCAATTATTTGAGTTAATATCTTATCTCCTTTATGAAACTGTAATCTCTTAAGGATATAAATTTTTTCAGCTTTTGATCTCTACAGTGCTAGCACAATGCTTATCATCTAGCCAGTGGTGTATGTAGAATGAATTAATACATTGAAAATAAGCCTATATTACCTTTCAGGAATTTTTCATAGGCTCTATTGTAGGGTGAGATGGTAACTGCTTGAATTAAAATAATTTTACCATTTTTCCCTTTGTTTTCCTAAGTATTTTATGGCCAGAGACCATGATGACAGGTGGTCTCCATTGCAGTGCAAAACATTCCTGCAGCATATTTTATTCGGTCAAAGTTTATCGTCAGTGTAGAAAACATCACATAATAACTCTCAACATCTCTTCCATCCAGAAAAATTCAAATCAATCAATTAATTAACTTAAAAATTCAACTTCTCAGCCCTTCCACCTGATGAACAACCTGGAGATGATGGAGCTTTCTAGAGTTTCTCTGTATGACCCAGCTAAGTAGCCTGGAATGATGAAGAAGGATGAAGTGCCTCACACTCTCCCAGCTCTCAAGCCAGAAAGAATATTGCTGAACTCATCTGTAGATGTAGATTGTCATTTAGTATGATTTCCCCTAAACTTTCGTTGAATCAGAGCCACATCTGTCACTCATTAATATGTTCTTGACTATAAGCACCTCACAAATAGACCAGTCAGCAACTTGATGAAGCTGTTCACAGCAGCAGGTGGCAAGAGAAGAGATAGCAGTACTTTCCACATGTGGTACCAACCCCCAGTTCAGAAAATAAACAGTGGAAATGTCTCTTATGCACTTAACTGTATGTAGTGCTTGAAACCATGCAGGACGGTGTATGGCCTGAGAGCTGGGGAAGGCATGCAGAACAAGCAGAGATCAAGGGGTGCTGGAATTATAGAGAGGAGCAGTCGGGATGTAGAGTGTCTGAATTTTGCACTAGGTTTTGTTCCAGAACTGGTCACTTGAGTTGCTAGGGATGCAAATGCTTAAGCTGAGTAAATCGATAACAAAATGGTTAACATCAGATTGCTGTTGGATTCCTGCTGGTGGTTCTCAAACTCTGCTCTTTGGAAAGGCAAGATTTGACGATGAGCTCTTGAGGAAAGAAGGTGTGTAGTCAGATGTAGTTGAAGGAAGGGGGTAGTCACTCTGTAGTAGGAGTCAAAAAGAATACAGCGAATTTCGGGCTACCTTTCCCCATTTCAAGAAAAGAATCTGTAAATATTTTACACATTGAGTTTCTTGTCAAATTATATTTGGATTTAAAAAAAAAGGTGGAAGGATGGTGCCGATAAATGAAAGTCACTCTTTTAGGTCAGGTCAGTGACCAAGGGGCAATGTACTTTCTGATCATGGCACTGCACAGGCAAAGGAAGGTGTCAAATACACCTATTGAAGGAGATTTCTATATCCAAGAACATAGGAAGATGTGTGTGCCATTGAGGGAAAGTTCTATAAAACGATGTTAAAAAGTTGTGATAACTGAGAAATGGGGAAGAGGAGGGACAGACTGCAGCCATCCAGGGCAATGGGCTGAGTGATGTGTGGTGTCCCTTCTCTTAGGCAGATGGAGGAGCTGTTTGCACATCTCCATTGGTTGAATATAGGCCAAAAAAGAATTTCTAAAAAGTTTTTATGTGGTTGCTTCTGAGACTCAAGTATTATTGATCCACATCTTTTTGGTTCATTTGACCATGGTAAGCTGAAATGTGTGTGGAAATTTGCTGAGGTAGTCAATGGACAGGTTTCCATCTGGTCTTGTTTCTGGGGAAGTTTCTGGCTCATCATCCTTTTCTAAAACAAACTAAAATCGTGGAATTTTGTTTAGGTGTTATTTTTGATTTGTTTCTTTCCTCTTTTTGCTTCTCATTCTTTTTACCCTCCCTTGCCCACTGGTTAAGAAATGTATTCCTACCACAGAGCATATGCATAAGGCATATTCCTCTCTTTAAAAAGCTTGTAGTTTGATGAAAAAGACAAACATATGGAACATAACTGCAAAGCATTAAGGCACAATGGTTAAAAGTCCAGGCTTTAGGGGCCAGCCCAGTGGTGTAACAGTTAACTTTGCACCTTCTGCTTCAGCAGCCTGGGGTTCACCGCTTCGGATTCTGGGAGCTGACCTACTCACTGCACATCAAGTCATGCTGAGGCAGCATCCCACATCGAAGAGCTATAACTCTACAACTATGTATTGGGGCTTCGGGGAGGAAAAAGAAAAACAAAAGAAAAAGAGGAAGATTGGCAACAGATGTTAGCATAGGGTCAGTCTTCCTCAAAAAAAAAAAAAAGTCCTGACTTTAGAATCAGAGTAACCAGGTTGGATCTTGCTCCTGTAGATTAATGTCTAGATGACCTTCGAAGGTTCATTAATATCTCTATGTCTCAGTCTCCTGATATGCACAACAGAGAAAATAAACATACCAACCTAAAGGGGTTGGTGTGAGGATTAGATGAGGTAGTACATGTGTGTTGACAGAAAAATGGCTCCTTCAAAAGACGTCCACATCTTAATCCCCGGAACCTGTGGCCACATTACCTTACGTAGCAAGGGGGACTTTGCAGATACGATTCAGTTAAGGATTTTGAGACGGGAAGGTACCCTGTGTTTTATAAGTGTGAAAATGTCACAAAGCTCATTATAAGAGGGAGGACGTAATTTCAGAATCAGAGAAAGACGTGAGATGATGAAAACAAAGGTCAGAGAGAGTTAGGAAGATGCTACACTCATAGCCTTGAAGATGGACAAAGGGACCATGAGCCACAGAATGCAGGCAGCTTTTCAAGATGGAAAAGCGTTCAAATTCTCTCCTAGAGCATTCAGAAAGAATGCAGTCCTTCCAATACCTAGATTTTATCCCAGTGAAACACATTTTGGACTTCTGACCTCCAGAGCATGAGATAATAAATCTGTGTTATTTTAAACCCCTAATTTTGTGGTAATTTATTATAGCAGCAATAGAAAACCAATACAACAGGAAAAGCATTTAGAAAAAAGCTTAGAACATAGAAGGTACATAGTAAGTACAAGTCATGGTAAGCAATAAAAAGGAAGAATGTGTGGAAAGAGGAAATGTCATCTATCTGACATGCATCTTGGAGGATGCAGATGAATTAGAGTTTAGCCCCAGAACAGGCCACCATTATGGAGATCACATGGGGTCTGCATTCACACAGACCTGGGCTTGAGTTCTGATCCACTGGTTTACTACCAGCCTGTCCTTTGGCAAGTTACTTAACCATATGGAGCCCCAGAGCCCTCATCTCCAAATGAAGGCAACGATGCAGGTCTTGCTGGCCTGTTATGTGAATGTGCACTTCTGTAATCACATAAGCATTGAGCTCCTTCCCTTGACTCCTAGCTACTCAGGAGCAGTGTCTATTTTGTATTCCTCATATCTGGTATCCTTAAGACTTAACAGAGTTTTGTTCAACAAGTATAAATATGTGCAAAGTAGTATGAAAGCAAAGAGAAGGGAAAGACTCACTGCTTGCAAGAAGATGGGGCGTTGGGAAGAGTTCAGAGAGATGGCTTTTGAGCTAGTTTCAAATAAGACAAATGCACAGGTTTCTATCTCAATTTAATGTCCATTGTGAGGCAGTGTTAATGCAAATATCTCTCATTTACTGATCATCTACTATGTCCCCTTTGTGAATGCATTATTTCTGACCCTCAAAATCCTTACAATTCATTAAGTTCATTTTACATGAAAGGGAAGTGATGTTTAGCAAGGAAAAATAACATATGCAAAGTCACACAATTGGTAAGGAGTCGAGTCAGAATTCTAAGTCACCCTTGTCTCATTCCAAAGGATCTTGCCCAGATCCCTCTGATCTGAACTCTTGGGAAGGGGACAAGACAGAAAGGCAAGCGCTGGTGCTGATTTATGACAAGTTTATTGTGAGGCAGCCTCTCTCTCCAAAGTATGATGAAGTTATGAACTAGAGAGAACGGCTGGATGGACGTTTTCTCAGGTTGTGTGAATTTTTTATAAAGCTCCCCACTCCCTCCACAGCCATTTTCGACCTCTCCTTCCAGGCTCCCAGTTGAGCTGTTACCGACTCTGAGGAGGAATTTGCGATGTCTCCAGGCCCCAGCTGCTTCTCATCTGACCATAGTGCTAAAAAGGACAACTGTGATCCCAAAGATGTCCTGCCTGTTTCCTCATCTTTCCTGCGGCCTCAGAGTGCTACATAAACATGAGGAAACAAGTATCTGAAGGGGATCGATAAACTACTAAGACCTTTCTTGGTTTGCAACCAGGGTAGTTTTTTGGAAAAAGATGTGTCTGGGTGGATCTGCCTTGCTTCTTGCTTTTCAAGAGAAACATAACCACAGGATTATCTTTGTCATCAATCATGTATGCTGTGCCCCATGCAGGGAGAACATGACTTTTAAGGTTCTGCAAGGAATAATAGTGGATACTTTTTAAAAGTAACACATTATTTCTAGGACAAAAACTTTTTTTCTGCTAATTCATTAATTAATACTTTTTGTAAAAGTCCTACGCATCTTCTGTAAATCCATTCTTTTCCAAAGGGAAAACAATCAGAGTAAAGTTGCTCACCCAGAGAACCAAAGCCAGGATCACAAACAATACAACAGTGATTAGAAAGGACACAAAACTGAGAAGGGAAGATATTTCACTGTGCTGTTTCATTCTGAGTAAAATAGTGGCCTTGAGCTAGCTAAAGGGTCCAGGGAGATATGAGAAACCCAGAACATGTTTACAACATTTTGTCTTTATACACTTTGTTTAAGATGAAAGGGTCCACAACTCGTATCATATTCTTAACTGGACCCATGACTTCAAAATGGCAGAAAACCACTTCTCCAGCTGATAACTCAAATCATTTCTGATCACAATATTATTTTTCTATGACATCACTATTCATACTGTGTTGCAGGCACTGTGTTGCAGGCACAGAGGGATGAATAGGTGGAACACAGAGGATTTTTGTGGCAGTGAAAATACTCTGTATAATACCATACTAATTGATACACATCATTAGCATTTGTCCAAGCCCATAGAAAGTACAATACCAAGAGTGAACCCTAATGTAAATTATAGACTTTGAAGGGAGATAGGCAATTAAATACGAAGAAATGAAGCAGGATGATGTTAGGTAGGGATGTTAACGGGAGCCTTAGGAACACTGTAGCCAGCCAAGCACCTAACTGGGTCAGGGTAGATCAGGAGTGTTCTTCACGGCAATTTTAAGACTGGCCAATTGTATCTAGCTGTGCAGGCTGAGAACTCCACCGTAAGAGGTACCATTCACATAGTTCTGATGGGAACGACCTTTCCTGGAGGAGATAGAGTGTAGTTGCCTTTTCCTATGTATAAATAATTGAGTATCTACTATATATCTGCACCTTTCTAGTTTTGGGAGAAAAAGATAGAACAAGAGAGCATCCCTCCTGTGCTGGAGCTGAAGTTCTAATAAGAAACAACAGCCTGAATGGAAAATACAGTCACAATAAAAGTGATGATTTGTGATTAAGATGATCATATAATTTATCACCAAAATAGATGCACTTTTGAGAGAACAGGAGATGCTTTGTTATGCCAGAACATAGGTGTTATGCCAGAAAAATAGGAATAAATAATACTGTCTCTGGGATAACTAGATAGACAATCGCCTCATTTTGATGGGCTGTAAGGACATCAGAAAGAGGATGTCAATAAGAGAATCCTTGGAGTTAGTATTTCAGAAGGAGTTAGAGCTAAGGAAGTATCAGTTAGAAGAGCAAACATGGGCCAGATAAGCCTCCACCCCGCAACTGCAAATTTCTCGTCTTTGGTTAAGAGTGCATCAACTAGAGGCAAGAGGATGAACAGTCCAGCTGAAAGCACTGGGTGCATGACAGCTTTGTGGAAGTCTGTGATGGAATGTGGCACTGGGAGGAGAGGCACAAAGAGGCCAGATCTTCAGGTCCCCATCAGGCCAATTACATAGTTTGGATTATTTTTCCTGAGGCAACAGGAAGTCATTGAAGTATATTAATCAAGGATGTGACATGACTCATTTTGTCCTTAAAAATATCTCTGGCTGTGGTAGGGGAATGAATTAGAGGAGGCCAGGCAGGAGGAAGGGAGGACAGTTTGGAGGCACGGCAGTGTTACAGCTTGGTGGCTGTGGGGGTAGTGGCAGTGAGGTGGACAGAGTAAACAGAGTTTTAGGCTATTTAGCAGGTAGAATCACTAAGACTTATTGATGGAATGTAAGTCACTGAGAGGGGTTAGGGGAATTAGAAATGCAATTTATTGAGAAAGGTAACCTAAGAGAAGGAGAGACATTTATGATTTCACTTTGCTGAGTTTAAAATGTCCTGGGAATGTCCAAATAGAGATATTAATAAACATTATGGACATGAGGATAGGATTTTAACTAGAGACAGAGTTTCAAGATCAATTATAATTTCAATGTAAATTAACATATATGAATGAAAAAGTTCTCCCAATTTAATGGTCGAGAGAGAGACAGAGAGAGAGAGAAATAGGACCTTCGGGATTACCAGTATTTCAGAGGCAAAGGAGCAGAACCTCAGGAAGGTTCTGAGAAAGAGTGACTAGAAAGGCAGGAGGACATCCAGAAGAAAATGAGACTACAACTCCTCCCCCTAGACAGACAGACAGACATGGAAAGATATAGGTTCAAAAAGAAATAGCAGGTAACAATAGACACTCATTAGAATCACAAATTGGATGATGATTGAATTTTTAAACTACATCTAATTAAAAATAAGACATCAGTGACCCAGGAGAGTATATTATTTATTTCTATTTCTCCCCTGCCCCCAAATGCATACATTTACTGGAAGACAATTTCTTCCTGTCCTTCCAAGGACAGAAGTTCCGTGTTATCCATCTCTGTGTATCCAGTACAGGGAAGAATGTTCAGATCATGGGTGATGCTCAATAAGTGTTTGTTATTAGATTCAAGGAAAATGAAGAAAGTTGGAACTGTGGAGAACGCTTTTCTAGAAATCTTGATTTCCAATGCAGAGACAGCCTGAAGTTATGGTTGTCTCAATTAATTTTAAGACAAAATTAATTTTGAAAAGACACAAGGATGAACTGAAAATAGCAAGCCATAAGTAAAGAAGTTTCTACCCAGTCTAGTTTTGATGAGATGGGAAAGAAATTGAACAAGATAAAGGATTTTCAACCCTCAGCCAGAATATGCCAAAATCCATCTCTGAAGCAGGTCTTAATCACAGTCAAATTTCTCCTAGAAAGTATGTTAAGATTATATAAGCCTCTGGGCTCCATTTAATTGAGCAGGAGAAAACTGTCTCTTCTGAGTTTTTTCTCAATCATCATCATCATTGAGTTATTAAGGCAACAAGTCATATTTAAGTACGTTCTTGCCAAGTTCTCATCAATTTAATATAAAGATGGGAAATGATCATTTCAGGAGAACAACCACACAAACTTTACTAAGGAAGAAATAAAGATGTCTCACTTTGCAGAAGACTACCCAGAAATTGTGTGGCCTGGTAACATCAGAGCTCTTCTTCTTCTTCTCTTGTTTTTCCATTTGACCTTTTGTTCTCCCACAAAATTTATGTGAAAGTAAAAGTAAACTGGCAAGTCAGTGGATCTTATTTATCTGCCAACCACTGTTATCAATGCCCCTATTTTCCTTATAAGGAAAAGAGAACTCCAAATTAGGTTCAAATTTTGATTCCACTTCATACTAGTTATAAGGATTTGACCTTTTTGTTTTATCATCTTTAAATACTACATACCTTATTTTGAAAATGTATGATTAACCAGAGGCAGCTTTCCCACGGAGTCAATGTAGCTTAAGTGTCAGGGTCCCTCGCTTGCGGGGGCCCTGTCTAAAGTGCTGGGGAAGGTCCTAACGACATGTTAACATGGTCTTATTTTTTTGTAAAGTTAGGTAAAGGAAGATGTTTTAGCTTCAATTTTGGTTAAAGCTACTGTCCCTTTGCCCTCTGACTTCCTTACCTCCCACTTCCTTTGGGGTAAGTTGTTGTTAGGGTGGCTGGAGGTATTTGGGGATCCACGTAAGAGGAGGTTGAGCACAGTTTAGTGGAAGAGGTTTTTGTGATATGCGGTCACTTTGTGCAGAGGAAGTCATTGCTAGCAATCTTGGGGAAGGAATGACTTCCAGGAATACTACTCCCCTATTATATGCAAACTCCCTGACACCATGGTATAGAGCCAGGCGTTCCATCACAATATAAACATGTCCTACAGTGGTTGGCACTGGAAATACAATCTCTACTATGGCATCATAAATAGTTAATTGAACCATACAGATCCCTTATGTAGCTAATTAATTAAAATAATGATATTTTAGTAGAGTTTTTGATGTTTGTGATACTTCTCATGTCTGGTTCTTGTCATTCAATCATCTGCACCTTGCTGTGATTCCATGTCTCATTCTAAATAAATATCCACTTTTGTATCTTATTGCAGTGTATTATTTTTCTTAGTGAAGGATGCCCAAATTATAAAAATCTCAGATCTCCAAAATATGAATCCCCCTCTGAATATAGCTTCGAAAATTTTCCAAGTAGAGTTCTTGCTACAGAGTAGCAACACGGTTAATTGTGTTGATGATGGTAATGATCATGCAGGTGATGATGAATACTCAACAAAAAGTCCCTACTTTACACAAGGAAGTATAATTGTCAGAGACGATAATTCCAGAAGCTGCACATTTTACTGTTCCCAATTCCCTTTTTGGTGTATCTGTACTACTCAGGCTCTAATCCATTGCTTCACCACTAATGTGGTCTGCATTCTTAGATACTTCCCTTTTGTTGTAGGGTCTATGGCAGACACTCTTGGTTTTCTAATCCAACACCCATTAATCACTACTTGACAGGCTCCACCACAGAGATGGAAAATATATTATCAAAAGCTAGGAACTCTTTTCCTAACCTCCCTTGAAGCTAAAGGTAATCCCATGAGGCATAGCTCTCCAATGAGCTATAAGCGTAAGGTCACAGGAATGCTTTCGGGAAAATGTTTCTTTCCCAATAAGAGTGACACATGTCCTTGGTGTCATGCCTTCATCTCTTATTCCTGCCTTGCTATACCTCAGGCATAACACAAAATTTTGGAAAGTCAAGAGATTCACAAAGCTGCTGACACCATTGAGCAGCAGTAAAAAAATCAGAGTTTGCTTCTCTCCAGTTTCTCATTACATGAAAAATGTAAACCTTTATCTGCTTAACCTACTGTTGTTGTTTGGTCACTTGCTGATAAAAATCGCTCTCTCAAGAACATATCTCCCAATTTGGGTTCACATCCCCTCTTTTCCACACATACTGTAATCCATCACACATTTCAAGATCCAGCTAAATACAACTTCTTTCATCAAACATTTCCCTATGCCTTGAATTGACATTAATCTCTCCTTAATCTCTTTTGTCATACCCCTCTATATATTTCATTTCTAAATCTCTCTATATACGTGTATATAATTATTTGCACACCTGTCTCTTGAACATGGAAGAATGCCATCATTTTTGGTATCTTTTATAGCAGAGGTCATCAAATATTTTGTATAAAGGACCAGGGAGTAATATTTCAGGGTTCTAGACCATATGGTATCTGTTGCAACTAATCAATTTGCCATTGTAGCAAATTGAAAGCAATCATAGGCAATATGTAAATGGATGGGCATAGCAAAGTCCCTATAAAACTTTATTTACAAAAACAGATGGCAGGCCAGATTTGGCCCATGGACCATAATTTGCCAATCCCTGTAACAGAGAATCTATAATATCCTTTTGACTATTCTGAAAAAAATATTCATTGAATGAATGAAAAAAAGAAATGAATGGACCATAACAGACAATTCCTTTCCAATGCTTTCATCAGGTTTATGTTACATATTAATCCTGGAATAAGTATGCATCAGGCGATGTGAGGCAGTAATGTGAATTACAATATTTCCCAAAATGTGGGATAAAAACAATTTGCAGTCCACAAGATGAGTTTAGGTAGTAGGAAACTTTCCATTAAATAGCATAAATCACGTAGTTTTAATGAAGGTCTCAGTTCAGTGCTAATTTCTGTTAAACACTCGATAATCTTCCCATTCAAAAAGAAATAAACACTCAACAAACAGACAGAGAGCAAGTATTTAAGCAAAGCATATTTATATTAATACTGTTTAGCATCTATATTTAAAACTATTATTAAAATTATTTAAAAATATCTTATAGATATCAACCCATATCTACATAGATTTGTTTTAAAAAATTTATTTAACTGGAAAGAATTAATATCAAGCCATGAAAAGACATGGAGGAACTGTAAATGCATATTCCTAAGTGAAAGAAGCCAACTTAAATACATATTGCATACATATTGTATGATTCCAATGAAATGACATCCTGGAAAATGCAAAACTATGGATATAATAAAAAGATTAGTGGTGCCAAGGGTTGGGGGTAAGGGGATGAATAGGTTAAGCACAGAGGATTTTTAGGGCATAGAAAATATTCTGTGTGATACTAAAATGATAAATATGTGTCATTATACATTTGCCCAAACGCATAGAAAGCACAACACCAAAAGTGAACCTTATGTAAACTATGGACTTTGGATGAGTATGATGCGAACATCAGTAGGTTCAACAATTGTAACAAATGTACCACTCTTGATACTGACGGATGTTACGCCTATGTGGGGGCAGGGGGTATATGGGAAATCTCTGCACCTTCCTTCCAATTTCATTGTGAATCTAAAACTGCTCTAAAAAAAGTCTTGATATATATATTAAGCACACACTACGTGGTGGGTGATAAAAATAACAGGGTGAGAAAGATAGCCAAGATTCTTGTCTGAGGTACTTAAGATCCAAAGGGAGATAGACAATTACATATAACAGAAATGGATGATGTTATGGTAAAGGTGTTAATGGGAGCTCTAGGAACACTGTAGCCAGCCAAGCCAATTCAAAAAAAGAATTAATCGATAAGTCGTAATTAAGTGGCATACAGACCAAGTAAAAAATTCTGGATGAGATATGCGAATGACTGAAGTTAGAGAAATGCTGTGGTTTAAAGGTGGTTTATTACTCTGTAATCAAAATAACTAACTTTAAGTCATGGTCTTGTCATCAACAAGCTCTTCGAATTTAAGAAAATCTTATGATTTACCTAAAGCTAAATTTCCTCATCTGTATAAGAGATCATTGAGAGAGTCAACGTACATAATGCATGTAAAAGTCCTTTGTAAACCACTATATACATTTCAGTTATTAATGACAAACCTAGCTTATT
Source organism: Ceratotherium simum simum (assembly GCF_057802395.1). Classification (NCBI taxonomy): domain Eukaryota; kingdom Metazoa; phylum Chordata; class Mammalia; order Perissodactyla; family Rhinocerotidae; genus Ceratotherium; species Ceratotherium simum. Next base: position 7,266,419 of record NC_141922.1, read on the forward strand.
CTGAATCTGAGAAGCTTTCAGCAGGTTTTTCTAAATCACTAATATTTCTTCGCAGCCAGTTCCTGGGACAAAAACAATCAAGTGTTTTATTAAACATGGAGATATCATCCATGTTGTCACAAATGGTTGGACATTGAGGGTATAATGCAAAGTGAAATAAGTCAGAGGGAGAAGGCCAAATACCGTATGATTTCCTTCATTAAGTAGTAGATAATAACAACAATAAACAAACACATAGGGACAGAGATTGGATTGGTGGTTACCAGAGGGGAAGGGGGGAGGGTGGAGGGTGAAAGGGATAATTCGGTACATGTGTGTGGTGATGGGTTGTAATTAGTATTTTGGTGGTGAACATGATGTAGTCCATGCAGAAATAGAAGTACAATGATGTACACCTGAAATTTTTGCAATGTTATAAACCAATGTTACTGCAATTAAAAAAATAAATAAATAAATAAATAAATAAAAAATAAAAAATAAACATGGAGATATCAATATCCTGTTTCAGAATCAATGTACAGACATACTTCACTACTTATTAGTTTAAAGCAAAATGTAGGCATTAGCAACTCATTTTGGTTATAAAATTGGTTATTAACATGTAACCACATTCTAATTTGTAACATGTTGATCAAAATTTAGTGCCTTGCCGAGAATTGCCTACTTTTAGGAAATTTATTGCTCAGTTTTACTCTAGCCTTATAATATTAGCAATAAATCCAAGAGTAATATTATGGCTTTTTTTGATTGATTAAACTGAAATCATGGATACAAATTAAACGTTAGTGACTACATTTCATTGCTGATCTATAATACATGATTTATGTAGGATACATTTAAAATGGTCAAAGAGTTCAGAATTTTCAGAAAGAATAAATCCACAATATATCTCAGAATATTATTTCCTGTTTACACATTAGATAATTTCTATCTGAAATAACACCTAGAGTAAATGAAAAGCTTTAGAATAACCAAGTGATCTTTGTAAGAACGGAAAGTAATGTGTTAATGGTGCCTGGCACATAGTAGGAATTCAATAATTGGTAAAGGTTTTGCATCAGTTTCCTATAGCTGCTGTAAGAAATTACAACAAACTTAGTGGCTTAAAGCAACACACATTTATTATCTTACAATTTTAGAGGTCAGATGTCCAAAATGGGTCTCATTCAGCTACAATCAAGGAGAGATTTTAAAATCAATGGAGAGCTGCATTCTTTCTGGAGGCTCAAGGGGAAAATCTATTCCCTACCATTTTCAGTCTAGAAGCTGCCTATATTTCTTGGCTCATGGCCCCCTTCCATCTTCAATGCAGCAGCATATATCTTCTAATCTCAGACTTCTGCTTCCATCATCACATCTCCTTCTTTCATTTTGACCGCCCTGCATCCCTTTTATAAGGACGTTTGTGATAACACTGGACTGACTCTGATAATTTGGAATAATATTCCTAATTCAAGTACCTTAATGTAATCACATATTTGAAGTTTTTTCTTTTTTCTTTCTTTTTTTTTTTTTTTTTTGTCATGTAAGGCAAAATATTCACAGGTTCCAGAGATTAGGACATGGATATTTTTGGTGAGAGAGGTGGTCATTATTCTACCTACCACAGTTCTGCAAGACCAAATTTTTAATTATTAAACGTATCATTTCAGGGCTGGCCCCGTGGCTTAGTGGTTAAGTGCGTGCGCTCTGCTGCTGGCAGCCCGGGTTCGGATCCCGGGCGCGCACGGACACACCGCTTCTCCGGCCACGCTGAGGCCGCGTCCCACATACAGCAACTAGAAGAATGTGCAGCTATGACATACAACTATCTACTGGGGCTTTGGGGGGAAAAAATAAATAAATAAAATCTTTAAAAAAAAAAAAAGTATCATTTCTTTTTTTTTTTTTAAGGACTAGAGCTACCTCTATCAAGAGGTCACGATGCCTGTGCAGTGCTTTATTTATTTATTTATTTTTCCCCCAAAGCCCCAGTAGATAGTTGTATGTCATAGTTGCACCTCCTTCTAGTTGCTGTATGTGGGACGCGGCCTCAGCGTGGCCAGAGAAGCGGTGCGTCGGTGCGCGCCCGGGATCCAAACCCGGGCTTCCAGCAGCGGAGTGCGCGCACTTAACCGCTAAGCCACAGGGCTGGCCCAAAGGTATTGTTATTTCAATCCACACTACTCTTTCTAGGTTAGGACAGCGATATAGCTGTTAAATACTGGTCTCATAAAAAAAATATTAGCATCTAATAATAATAGCTAGCCTTTCTAAAGCATTGATCTTAGTGCTTTCTGTACATCATTTCAAGAAATTCAAGAATTCGGAAAAATGTCAGATGGAATAATTGACATCTAGAAATTGTAGGATGCATGGAGTTATTTTATTCAAGAACAAAAATCACTCGAAGTTAAAGCATTGCCATGTACAAGTACGCAGAGATCTACTTTAATGTATTGGTAAGAAGTTTGAGATTAGCATGAAATTTTTATTTAAAATTATTCTCATCGGCTAGTAATTTGTAATTTAAAAATAATAAAATTCTCACAGAATATTGATTATACTGTTAATTTACTTTGTAATACGCTTATTGTATTGCAAGTTGAAAACATACACTCAGTCTTCAAAAATGATAAATATATTTGTTCTACAAATCACAAGAAGTTTTTTCTATCAATTCTTATTTATTCTGTGCAGCATCTTGTGAGGTAAGCCTGGAAGACATTATTATCTCCTTTTATAGAAGAGAATCTGAAGGCCATAGGTGTTAAGAGACAGTCAAAGCTGTACAGGTAGTAAGGTTGGAGACAACTCAAGATCTCCATGCTCTAACTCTGTTAATTTCCACCCCTATTGTTCTATTATAAACATAAACTATTATCATAATTACTTAGATTGTGTTATTTGCTAATGCAAAATAATTTGGTGCCAAAGACAAAATGAAAGGTAAAGAATCAGAGGAATGAAGGTAAGCAGTAGAGATCCAGGCAAAGGAAGGAACGTGTTAAATCGACATCTGTGCTGAAATAGCTACCTCATTATATGTTTGTGGTAAGAATGTAGGAACAGAATATCCCTAATGCGAGACACTCATCTTGCCTCTTCTAGTGTAATTGATCTAACTCTAAAAATTATATTTAAATGAAATTCTTGTTGGAAATTATCAAAAAGATTTTGGGTTTTGAGTTAGATCCTGAGGCATAGTATTTTTATTAAATCTTCCAGCCTAAAGCAGAAATAAAAAGACTACCATCCTCTGCTCCCACCTCTTTGGAAATGTCTTAATCAATTACACATTAATTCAATAAACTTCCATGATCTCATGAAAATTTTCCAAGGGTCAACTGACAGGAGAGTAAAATTTGGACCTAGTTTACTGGTTAATCACTTTGAAATGCTGTTAAAAGTCAACAATGGACAGCTGCAGCCCTACTGCCCTACTCTGGGGAGACCGTAAGGGACTCTGGTGAAGGGGATCCTTCCAGTGGGCACTGTGCTGAGCAGCAAGCTTGCTCATTTACAATGTATGAAGGAGAAATAGATATGGCTTGAGGTGAGAAATATACAGATTCTTGGGCAGTAGCAGGTGGCTTGGCTATGTAGTCAAAAACCTTAAAGAGCCAATAATGGATGATCAGAGGCAAGGATGTTTCAGAAAGAAGCATGTGTACAGACCTATGAGAAAAAAGTGAGCACAAAGGTAAAGATCTTTACCTTCATTAATGTCCACGATAGAGCAAATGCCAAAGAAGAGACACCAAATATTCAGGACAATGAATCCGGAGGATGTCACCTGGACTCAGTTCTCAGTCCTCAGTCATCCTGTTGCTGACACAATGAGATCAGGAACAGAAGAGCCATAGTGACCAGATGGAGGCTATGCATGTAAGTAACAGCATGGACTTTCTCTCACCAAGACTAATCTATGTTCTTCCAATGCCGTATGCTCATTCTGCTATTACTAAAGTATAACAATGAGAACTAGATATAGCACCATCCATGGGGAAGCCAGGCTAGACTATAGAAGACTCCTTCCATCCTGGATGGGGCAGAGATTTGTCATTTCCATAATTGATACCTATACTCTGTATGTGTTTGTCCTCCTTCCTGAGATAGGGAGAATTCTAATATGGCTCCCAAGATTTCCCACCCCTGGTGTGCATACCCTGAATAACCCACAGGACTGTGAATATAATGAGTTTTACTCATATGATTGGGTTATGTGGTACAGCTGACTTTAAAAAGGGAGATTATATGGATAAGCCTGACTTAATCACATGAGCCCTTTATAAGCAGATATTTTTATCTACCTTGTCACAGAATAAAAAATCAGAGATTCAAAGCGTAAGAAGAATTAGATGTATTGCTGTGGGTTTGAAGATGGAGGAGGCAATGTGATAAGGAATATGGAAGCCTCTAGGACCTAAGAATGGCCCCTATCTGACAGCCAGCAAGACAATAGGCACCTCAGTCCTTCAAGGGAAAGGAACTGAATTTTATTAACAATAAATGTGAGAATAAAAATTTCCTCAGAACCTCCAGACAAAAATGACTGATGTAGTGAAATGGTATCTTAAACCACATTCTTTCAGAACAAGTGAGACATCTTATGGCAAAGCAGTTTTGACAATGGGCACATGACCACAAGATCCATGGGGGCTACCATTGACCAAGTTACCTAAAGCACTTTACCTGATAGATAATGGAATGGTCAGTTAAAGGCTGAATTAAAGCTAAGGTACTGGCTCAGCACAACACCTTTTGTGTGGGGCTGGCAAGCTCTCCTCCAGCATATAGCATATGCATAGAACCAAGAGGCAATACATGGTGCTGTGTCCCCAAAAGTTAGAACTAATGGGCCTGAGAACTGAAGGGTGAGAGATGGATTGATCCTTGCTCTAATGATTCACTTGGGAAATTTTTACTTACTGTACCCTCAACTTTAGGCTCTGTCCTGGTTACAAAGTTGGTTGGATTTTCACCAGAGGACATAGTAAGGATTCCACTGACTCTACGTCCACAACCATCACCTAGTCATTGTTTTTGCTTTTCTTACCATTACAGGCAATTGAATCTCATTACCATGTGTAGCAGGAAGAAGTACAATTGAAACTCAGATGACTAATTCAGGAAATTTTTAGTACTTCCATGTCCTATACATGAGAAATTACAGCTAACAACCTAAAAGTGCAAGTTCACTAATGTCCTAGGGGGCAACCCTTGCATCAGTGGAGGCAGCAGTAGGTAAGAGCTGGTGGATAAATGCTTCCTTCTGTTGTTAGAAAGGGCATTCAGTTCTGAGGTGCATTGTACACAGCTCCTCGGTGGGTCCCAGCAGGATTGGCTTTAATTAAATATGGAGAATGACGTAAAAATTCCATCTAGCCCATGCAGTTTAGTCATTCTCCCTTAAAAAGGGGAGAAAAATGACATTACAAAATTATTTCCTAACATACCATGGCCAGAAAATTCTAATTAGGCAGTAGTAATCATGAATATAAAGACAAAAATAGGATTAGATATAGAACACCATCTCAACACCATCCCTGTGGTGTGTTGGGCTACATGCCCTCCATGATAACTGCTCTCAGAATCTTTTTCCTACACTGTCTTTGTAATCCAATTAGCTCTCTAATCCTTTGGCTGAAAGTTTTTCTGTTCTGTCATATGATATGTATAATCGTCCCAATTTCACTCAATATCTTATGTCAACATGAAGGTAGAGATTGGGGTAATGTGTCTTCAAGCCAAAGATTGCCAGAAAATCACCAGAAGCTAAGAGAGAAGTGTGTAACAGATTTTTTTTCTCACAGCCCTCAGGAGAAATCACTCTTGCCAACATCTTGATCTTGGACTTCTATCTTCCAGAACTGTGAAGCCACCAAGTTTGTGGTACTCTGTTACAGCAGCCCCAGCAAACTAACACAGTGATCAACTTTAATTTGCCACAGTTTATCCTCTGGTCACAGAATAGGTGCATTACCATCCCAAACCAAACACCCTCACCACCTCCCAAGACAATCAAAATTCTCAACCCATTACTGCGTCAGGCTCAAGTTGGAGATCCAGGATCTCGCTATCTAAATTAGATCCAGATGTGGAGGATGCGTGTAGTTCCTCTTAAGCTTAAAACTTGTGGATTAAAGAGACCTATGATCTGAACCCCCCAAAACACACACAGTATTCAGCGGTGAGCCAGGCATAGGGAAACTGTAATAGACAGTTCTCTTCAAATAAGGGTAAACAGAATTCATACAATAGTCAATAATCCATACCAATTCTGAATACAGCAGGGCATGTGTTTCCAGCTCCTTAAGTAGGAAATGTTTCCCTGCCACTGTTGCCTGTACCTTTTGGGCTCTGGACAGCTCCTTCTGAGTCATCTTTCCTTTTCTGTAAGAGTTTTCTTTGTTTGTAGCCAAATAGTTTTCTCAGCCAGCTTCTTGCCCATAATTAGGGATATAAAGGCTTATTCCAATTGTTTATTTTTTTACCATCTTTCTCCCTTTCAAATCAAGCCGGTATAATTTCTTCAAAAACTTTATGGCATTCCAGTATACAGACTCATATTCCACTTCATTAGCCATACCCATATTTATATCTTGAAACTTTGAAAAAACTGTAAAACTACTGTGAGACAATATCCTTAATATCCTTAGGAGCCCTATTGACTGAATGAGTGGATCTAGAAGTTATGCTTGTAAGAGCCTTAGAGATCCTTTTGTTTAATTAAGAGGGTCTTTGAAGTGATTCCTTAAACCTTCTGAGGTCCTATCAAATGGTTTTACAGAATATCCTTGATTTGAATTTTACTATGAGACCACATGTCATATTAGTGGCAATATTCTATTAATCAAAAGTGAATTTGATCTTGTCCCTTGGGCCATGTCTTACTGAGATCATTTGCAAGTTGGAAAGAGTGTGGATGAAAAACAGTTTTATGTTTCAAGCAGGTAAATGCTGAATCATTTATATTCCCTACACATTCTGTTAAAAAATCAAATAGGTTCTTTAACTTATCTCTCTCTACCACACCTTTTCATATACATCTAAAAGGAACCAGTTAGCACTTTCAAGATTCTACCTAAAAAAAAATCTCTTTAAACAGATCTACCAGTTCCTTTGATACATTACTATATACATAGTAACATATTTATGAAATAAATATATATATATATATTTGAATATATATATATATATGAAACCACAGGTGACAATTTTGCTGAACTTTCCACTGCTACAGAACACAATTCATTTTTTCTGCTGCCTCCAATGACATTACTACCCTTCAAGCCCTCACCAGTAGTGTCCTCAAGTCCACCCCAGATTCAGTGTACTGACCAGACCCAAAGCCAGTACCACTTGCTTAAGATAACATCCTGTTTCCAGGGATGAAATTATGTTCCAGTTGTCTGATGCTATACCATTAAAAAACAAAAAAAACAACTTAAAACATACTAGCTTAAAGTAAATTTTAAGTTTCCACATGATATTTTAATTCAGGTATTCAAAAAAGGATCAGCTATGTTGATTCTCTCTGATTCAAAAGGATCGGTTAGAATCATGGGATCACAAAGGCATCTGAGGTGGAGGATCCACTTCCAAGATAGCTTCTTGTGTCACATATCTAGTGGCTTGATGTTCCTTGTCCTCTCTCTTTCCTCCTGCTCTTTCTTCTTCCTGCACCTCCTCTCATGGTTTGACTTTCTAACAGCATGGTGGCCTCAGGGGAGACAGACGTAATCTAGTGCTGTCTTCGCCCACAGCAAGTCATCCAAAAGTGAGTATTCCAAAAGGCAACCTTCCAAGAAACAGGAAGTTAAAGCCACCAGTCTCTAAAATACCTAGGCATTGATACTGGCAGCATCACGTCTCATGTGCACAGAGCCCCCTTAGATTCAAAGGAAGAAAGCATACCCAGCTCTTAAGAGGAAGAGGGTCAAAAATTTTAATCTACCACACTTACTTTGCACTTTACGACTTTGCACAAGTTGTTTAACCTCTCTGAGTCTCATTTTTCTCTTCTATTAAATGTAGGTGGAATAGATAATAATTATATCATACTGCTAAGGCTGTAATGAGGATTAAATGAGATATCAATCATGCAATAACTATTACAGTGTACCTGGCACAGAGTAAACAATTAATAAATATTATCTGTGAAAATGATTATATTACATGAAGAATATTTCAATTGCTTATAACATCTATGAGCAGTTGACTTCACAGTGTCCATTGTTACCTATTTAGACATACTTATTTTCTGATACATGTTTTCAGCAGACAAGAAAATCCCATGTCAAAGAGACTAAAGGTCTATGGAATTGTGGGTGGGCTGCAAATCTCTATTTCTTTGGGGATGTAGGTGTATACTTTGTATTCACTTTCTGTTTCTTTTTCATTAATACTAACATGGTTTTTAAAATCTCAGCTGGGGTTTATTAAGGTATTGTTCATAGTGATATGCTGCATAAATATTCTCCAAATTCCTAACCTAAGAAGAAAAGCAAATCAAAAGACATGAATTTCAAAAGATATCAACAACTCTGTCAAGTACCTCTAGAGATGCGCGTGCGTGCACGCGCGCGCACACACACACCCACACACACCCACACACACCTCATTCACAGATTTAGGAGAATAACACAATAGGAAATCACCTACAACGGTCATTTAAAACATGTGTACATAACGGCACACTTCCGGAAGGAGGGCGTGCCCTTGTGTTAAACTACATTATGCCCAACCTTCTCAACTCGCTGCCTTCCATCTTCATCTTGAGAACATGCTTTCCTCCTCCAGACATTGAATGACACTCTTTTAGGATCTGTTGCTTGAATTAGCATGAAAGACTTTCTCTGCTCTTTGTAACCACAATTATGGGTCCAGATATAGTATAATAAAATTAATAACTGAATGCATTATAAGAAAAAAATGAGATCAAAACCAAAGTCTTAGCTAAGCCATTTGCTTGCTATTTGTCCTTAACGACATCATTTAAATAGTGTAAGTGTATCAGTCACTGTAATCATGAGGGTTTTACTAGATCATGCTGCTGTGTTTACAGAGGTTGTGTGGGCTTCAAGCCATCTAATTCAGTACCTCAGTGAATTTAATCAAGGACCTTGTCTTCTTCTTTCTCCCTTTAGGGTTATTTTTATCCTAAGGCTGGTTCATCTTCTAGCAATGGAATGCTAGTAGCAAATGAGACTATGTTCAGAGCCAGCAAAATAGAGTGTGCTTTTGCTACAGCATTAATAGCAAGAGTTTTAATATCTACTCTTAATTGACCATGTAGCTCATATGTCAACCCCTAAAAACAATAAAGATGGCTACATTGTAATGAGCACTTACTACGTGTTAGTCACTGTTCTGAGCACTTAATTAACAAGATTCCGTTCATTCTTCTCTGTAAACATGTAAAAAGATGACTATAATTATTTCTATTTTATAAATAAGGAAAATGAAGCATAGAGTTATTAAAAATACCAGGCCACGGTCATACATTTGGGCTGTGAAGGAGCTCAGGTTTGACCCATGCAGCAGATTAACTCTGGACAACTTTTACGTAACCCTGTGCTAACCTTCCTTGCTGAGCCACTAAGCTTGCCATTGAAGAAAGTGCTATTTCCCTTAAGACAATCAGTGTCCCCTTTCCAGAAATGCATTGTCCACGTGTAGTAGGAGTGCTCAACTGAATGAAAATATTGGTTTGACAGGAGAACGAAACCACTAAGCATAGAAGAACTTTTATTTAGCAGATTTACTAAACATGCTGTTGAATGAATGATGAAATTCAATGATGAAATACAGCCTTCCCAGAGGCTTTAAATGGTGGATAAAGAATCTTGAGATTCATGAATCTTGAGGTATGGTTTACACACTGCATGCAAAGGATTTCTGTGTGGTTTATTTCCATCCTCTGACTCATTTCTTCTAAGTCATAATGATCTCATTAAATTTTGAAATGCTGATTTCTAGTTGTAAAAGAGTTTTAATTTAAAAATAAGTGGACTATTGATACATGATAAAACATGGATGAATATTGAAATAACTATTCTAAGTAAAGAAGCCAGACAAAAAATAAAGAGTACCTATTGTGTAATTCCATTTATATAAAATTCTAGAAATTGCAAACTATAATGTCTGAAAACAGATCAGCTGTTGCTGATGGATAAAGAGGGAGTTGGTAGTCACGGAGGGATCAAAGGTAAGGAATTATAAAGGGACATGATGAAACTTTTCAAGCGATGGATATGTTCGTTATATTGATAATAGTGACTGTTTCTCAGGTCTACCATACAATAAATTTTAAGTGTGTGCAGTTTGTTGCACGCCAATTAATCCTCAATAAAGCTGTTGAATATAAAGTTGAATTTTTAAAAATATGCTTATCAAACATCTATATGACATATGTATGGACATTTAGCTATGGGAATCTAAACTTGATGGAACAGGGTGAGGATAAAGATTTATTTTGGCAGTGGTCTCTCATGTGGGAACATTAAAGCCAGGAAACTAGATGAGACCACCTCAAGAGTGACAGTATAGAGAGAAGTTGTCTGGAGACTGAGCCCTGTGACGCTCTGAAGTTAGAAAGACAAGAAGAAGCCTTCAAAGGAGACTGTGGAGAAATCAGCAAGGAGAGAAAACAGGATAGTTTAGGATGTAGAAATCGTAGTGAAAAAACTATTTCAAGAAGGGAGTCATGAACTCTGTGAAATGATGCTGAAGTTCTAGTAAAATGAGCACCAAAAACTGACCATGGATACAGCAATGTGGAGTTTATTGCCCAGCTTACCAAAATGATTTTCCTGGAGTGATGGCTACAAGTACCTGGCTTGAGAGAGTTTAAAGAGAATGGAATGCAAGGAGGGGAACCAGATGGAATAGAAAACCCTTTTGAGTTTTATTGTAAAGAAGAGCAAAGAAATGAAGCAAACGCTGGAATGAAACAAGTTATTCTTTACTTGTTTTGTTTTATTTTGCCTAAGGTGGGAGATATTTCAGCCTGTTTGTATGCTGGTTTATATGAGTTAGTAAGAAGGTACATTTACAAATTTTATGGAGAATTTCTTATTTTTAGTTTCTGAAAAAAAAATGTAAGTCTAAATAAAGCATGGTCATCAACAGAATGTGGGGAAAGGAAGGACAAAATTAGAAGTTATTGACCTAAGTAGAAAATATCCTGGCTAATGGAAGATCACAAGACAATGCTCAGGTCCATGTGAAACTTATGAACTGAAATTAAACAAGGGACCATTTGGTATAGTTGTATCTCTTTCCTTCAGCCAAGTTGAGCGTGTGGGAAACAGACAGAACAATTGGATCAATCTAGTGTTTCTGATTTCCAGGGAGAAAGGAGCAAGTAGTTGTCAGTGTGCCCAAGGGGGAGGTTACGATGATGGCCTACATTAGATGTGGAGAGAACTCAAGACAGGGTGAAGGCCAGTGGGAAGGTGGTATAATCAGTGGATTCTATGTCCCTAGCATTCAACATGTTCTTGAGAATGATGTGGGGTGGTGAAGCCTCATAAGCTTTGCATAGGTTGCTTGTTACCCTTTTAGTTTTTATATGGTACTCTCCAAGTTGCTGTAAACACTTCTCTGGCCTCTTCTCTCTTTTTTTTTTTTAAGTTGGATATATAGCTTACACATTTAGTGTACTCCCTTAGGTCTAAGAACTCCAGTTCAATGGGAGAATGCTGTGCAACATAGAGTACACGTAGTTAACCTCACAGACTTATGCTTGACACCACTGCAATTCCAACACAGTAAATGAAAGTGATAAATTCTGTGCTTCAGGCAAGGCTCATGTGTATGTGTGTGCATTTTTTTCTTAATGGAAAAGCCTTCACATTAAGTCACTCTCCTTTTTAATCATAACAATTCAATAAAACAAACTACAGTAACAAGCAGTTTGTTCCAGGTTTTCAAGATTCAATGCAGACTCCACTTTCAATAATTCACATTTTCCCAGGTGTGCTGGACATTTATTGGAGCTTAATCATTTTCTCTCTTTTATGAAATTAATTTTCTAATACATTTATGGTATAAATTAGGTGGTAAGAAAGAAGTGGTCATTACTCCCTGTCAAAATGAAAGAGGATTTTTAAAGGTGCATGATTGCAAAGAAGTAGGAACCAGGCATTTGCTACAATGAACAGTTTATTTCAGTAACTATTTATCTTAAGAGACCAAAAATTACAGTTAAATTTTAACAAATATATTTAACATCTATTTTTTCCAGTTACTGTGCTAAATATTGGAGATTCTAAGGTGGGTAAAACAATAGTCCTCCTTCCAAATAGTAGTAATTTCAAGAATAACAGTTATTTAACAATAAATATTAATAACTATCTTATTTTCCTAATGGTGATGATGAGTAAGGTTTTGAATTATTATTATTATTGTCTTTTCTTTTCTTCTTTTTTTTTTTTTTGTGAGGATGATTAGCCCTGAGCTAACATCCATTGCCAATCCTCCTCTTTTTGCTTAGGAAGACAGGCCCTGGGCTAATATCTGTGCCCATCTTCCTCTACTTTATATGTGAGACGCCTGCCACAGCATGGCTTGATAAGCAGTGTGCAGGTCTGCACCCGGGATCCAAACATGTGAACCATGGGCCGCCAAAGCAGGGCATGCAAATTTAACCGCTACGCCACCAGGCTGGCCCTGTTTTGTCTTTTCTTTTAACATACATTGACAGATAAGGGAAAAGGACCCAAGGGTTGTGTTTTGAGGAACATCAATGGGGATGAAGATATATCTGTAAAAGAGAAAACAATATAAGCTCTCTGCCTCCCAGACACATGTAGAATTGCATTTCTGGTACCCCTTGTGGTTGAGTTGAGAATAGGGGAAAGAGTTAGTTAATTTTAAATAAGTTTCTTTATAATCCTCCTTCTAGACATCCACTACCTTATTTTAAAATCTATCAGCATTTTCCTCTGTAGATGACCCATATCAGCACTACTCCTTCTCAAAAAGTTGTATGAGGTGTGATTTTATTCTTCCAACACCACAGCCTGGCGGAAGCAGTTATATCAATTTAGTACTGAATGGCTACTGAAGTGATAAACACCATAGAAGAATTACCCAATCCCACAAAGAATTGGTGGGAGGAGTAATCTCTGCTGCAATACATATTTTTTGAGGTAAAACCATAAAATTACAATTGTTGCTCTCGATATAAGACGGAGAGCTTTTGTTTTCTAAATGTCTTCAACTTCTTTTAGTGGATAATTCAAATTAAAAAATGGCTAGAAAGCATTTAATTCTCGCTAACATTTTCTCTTTAACTATAATAACCTCATTACTGGTATACCTGAATGGTAACCTGGAGTGCCAAATTAGTAGCCAGATAACTTCCCAGAGGCCCCAGCTAAAGTGTTCAGATTTTAGGTAGGCAAGCAATTACAACAAAACTCTTTAAAATAAGCACAATCGAGAGTATTAAGATGCTTAACACATCATGTTAAGATGGCCTTGTTCTTTATTCTTAAAAAGTCAGGAAGACAGTTCATAGGAAACAAATTATTCAGACCTAGGAAGTATATGCTGAGATATTTCTCCATATGGAATTCTCAGGAATATCATGAGGGAAGGGGTCTTAGTAAAGGCACCATTTAAATGGATCTATATGACACTGAGCCACATGCTGGATCCAGAGAAATACTGAACCACATCAGTTCCCGTCGTTAGTTCGAGAGTCCTTGGATGATTCTAGTTTTGTCAGAAAAAAAATATTGGAAGAAAAAGAAAGATCTTGGAATAAAATAGCCACCATTAATTGAGGATTGCATATGTGCTAGGGTTAAGGATTAAGGATAAGATTAGGATTATCTAATTTTACAGCAGTTAAGCATGGTAAGTACTATTTTCTCAGATGTTTTATGTCATATAAAGAATCTGTGGTTAAAATATTTTAATATTTTAAATATCTCATATTTAAATATTTTAAATCAATAACTATTCCTGTGCTTTTTCAGTGACATAATCTGTATTTAATAAGTTAGAAGTTTTGAAATATATACGTTGGATTTGAGGAAACAGAGATTGGCAGTTGGGAGACCAGTTATTCACCTACTGAAAAGTGTAGGGAACAACCGATGACAGATTCAACCAGGGTAACAAGAGAGGAGATAAGAAGAGATTACACATGAAAGGAATTTCCAATGAAAAGCCAGAATTTAGATACTGGCTGGATAACTGAGATGGAGAAGTAGTGTGGGTGAATGGTTAAATGGTAGTGTCACTGGTTAACAGGTGAACCCGGGTGGAGAAGCATATTTGAGAGAACATTGGTGAATTCCTTTCTTTGGGTATAGAGATTTTGAGATGTTGATAAGGAAATTAAATTTTACATTGTCCCCTAAAGTCATCCCAACAGATGGTAGAAATCATCACCTAGAGCCATTCAATCACAAATCTGTACCTTTAGAGCATACCTCTATTCTGTGAGCCAGACCTTATATTTGACTGCCTACTCAACTCTCTTGCTCAAAAATATTTAGTGCCTTTTGAGTCATGTAAAACTTGATTTGAGTTTAAACTTTTGAATCAAATCAACATGGTCAAATGTTGCAGTAGTATCATGTCCGTGCCTAGATCTCCAGCCTATTTTGCCGCATTCCTCCTCACATTTCTATTCTCATGTCCCTTTTACAGTGGTTAGCTTTAGTTGGTTGCTTACTTGCTTGACTTTCCTTAAACAAATAAACTGGAATGCTCAGCTATACCAACCTTCTTCTCTTCATTCCTCTTTTATCTCAGTCTCTCCTACGTATTCTTCAAGGTTCAATAAAATGTTTGTGCAACCATGGATTAGCTGCCTAAACTTGGTTAGCTGCTTCCATCACTAATATTCTCAAGAGCACACTATAATTTTAGCATTTATCACATTTTAATACTGTGTGATAAATTATAAGCTCCATAAAAGCAGAGACAATGTGTTTTGTTTTCCTTTGAATTCCCAATTTTTAGCAAACTATATAACACTTAATATGTATTGAATAAATATTTAAGTGATAAAAAGAAAAGTAAGCCCACAGACCAATTTTTTTGTGATCTTAGATGTAAAAAATTAATACTGGGATATTATCAAATCATATCTAGCAGTATAGTGAAAGAATTATTCAACATAAAGGAAAATATAGATAAATATTAACACCCACTTTAAGTTGAAAAGCTTTGTAAACTATGTAAGTAGTAAGAAGGGAAGAAGTGTATCCAAGTGTGATAATTATTTACAAAAAGTAACAGTAAACACAATTAAATAGTGAAATATTAAAGCCTTTGATTGTGAAAATCAAGAAAATGTGTACTGTCACCACTTTACTCAACATTGTCTTGGAGGGTCTAACTAATATCATGAGATAAGAAAACAAAATTTGCAATTTTAGATAATAAATATTATAGAAGAAGAGACAAACGTATCTTCGTTTGCAGTTGATATGATTGCATATGTAGAAAGTTTGGGAATCTTACTGAAAACAACTTAAATCAAAGGAAAATTGGTGAGATAAATAGCTATAAGAAAATTGAAAATATATCAACAATAATCTAAATTATAATTATAAATATATTAAACTTATGTCCTGTCCTACTGTGTTAGGAGAGCAACTCTGCGTTATTTGAATTTAAGGTGTAATTTCAGGGCTATAGGAGATGAGGTTAAATATATCATCATTACGAATATCATTTATTGGGTGCTGACAGTGAGTCATGCTGCTTTATAGCTATTAGCTTGTTCAATCAACATAACACTTTTTGAGAGGAATTATCTACCTTTTCAGATAAAGACACCAAGTCCTAAAATGTTTAAGCAACTCAATTTTGATCACAAAACCTATAAGGCAGAGAGTAGGGATGCAGAGTTGTCTACTTGAATCTAATGCACTGCTGTAATAAAATGAGATCCTCTAGGCAGAGACACGTTGGGAGGGGGAATGTTTTGGCTTTGGAGGCTGCCAGGATCTCAGGGTTTAGTGTCATGTTCCCAACTAGGATGGAGGCCAACTGAGTTCCAATTACTTCCATTAGACATATATCTCACCCAACTGGCCTTCCTTGGGGTTCCTTCAATGCTTGACAGGAAAACACTAGAGCAGTGGTGAGAAGATAGTGTCTTACGGAGGAATGTTAAGCAAACTAATGTGCTGGCTAGGATTGCAGCTTGTTAAATAGACTAGCAACATCAGAAGCTGCTCGACTCCTGGGGAGGAAAGGCAGAGATAAAAAAAGCAGCAATGCACTTTTCTCGTTTGTTTTAATTTTTTTATTTTCTTCTTTTCCCTGAAGCTCCTTTTGGCTGAGGACACGTCTAAGCTTATCCATGTGTTGGTGGCTCAGCTGCTCTCAGCTGGTCTTGGCTGGGCTAGCCTGCCAGGCGAAAGTCCAGGCTTTGATTCAGGGTCAGATCAAAACCATAGAGCTTCATCCTTCTGGGCACATCAGCAACATTGCTCGTGTTCTTCTCCTGGTAGAAAGGCTAATGTGCAAGGAGACCAAGCCAAACCACATCAGTGAACATTCTATTAGTAAAAGCAAGTCACTTGGACAAGCCCAAAATCAATGATAGGAGGACATATATCCCGCTTGGAGGCACCATGAGGTCACGTGGAAAAGGAAGGGATGAAAGAACTAAGAACAGTAATCCAATCTACCATTCCAGATTCAGATCAATGTTGTAGAAAGGGAAAAGTGCCCTATAGTTCTGTCCTTCCCAAAATTCAGCCATATCAATTTTACCCACAAAATATTTTTCCATATCTATATACCACCCATATGATTACTTGCTTTTTGTTTTTATTTGCATTGATTGTTTTGCAAATTTACAGAAATCTATATTAAAAAGGAGCTTTGCATGGCGACTATAGTTAATAATACTGTATTGCATATTTGAAAGTTGCTAAGAGAGTAAATCTTAAAAGTTCTCATCACAAGAAAAAAAAATTTGTGACTATGTATGGTGACGGATGTTAACTAGACTTATTGTAGTGTTCATTTTGCAATATATATAAATATCCAATCATTGTAGCGTACAACTGAAACTAATATAATGTTGTATGTCAGTTACACCTCAATAAAAAATTTTTTCAAGAGCTTTGTTTTTATTAACTTAAATGAAAAACCTGTTTTACTCACCATTAATGCAAGATCATTATAAAAATAAATTATTTCCTTTACCTTTAAATTATAGCGAGACAACTATGGCTACCAGAAGTGCTAAAACTCTCCTTGTTAAATATGTAATTAGCAAGTTCTATAGAAACATAACATGAATCTTTCTCCTTGAAGTCAATAGGAGAATTTAAAATAAATGAATGATGAGCATACTGTCATAATTTATTTAATACTATTTTGGCACTACCTAACATCAACTCCTGTACTGATAAGACCATCTTACGTGTCACACACTGGGAAGCACTTTCCTAGTACAAGTCCCTTATTTTCCATTACATACATGGGGAAAACAGGGCTCAAACACTTTGAGAGACAAGGCCAAGTTCCCACAAATATCATCAGACACAAAACTAAAGGGTCATCTTTGTCCCAATGTCCCAGCACAGCCAATTGTAGCAGATTGCCTCAAAGTACTTCAGGGATGAGTTACCACTACTTAATGAGGCACAATTTAGAGAGAAAAGGAGAAACATGACCAGAGTTGATATGGGGGAAGTCAACGAGACCAGGTTTTGTTTATGGCTCTGGCACTGATTCATTGTTTATCCTTGAATAGCTCAATTAATCTTCCTGCGTCTCTTGTTCCCATTTGTAAACGAGAGGTAATGAATGGGCCTTACAGAAATGATAGGAGAGATTAATAATAAGGTAATACATGTACAGTGTTGTGAGCTCATCAAGGAAATGGCTCTGTGTATAAACGCAGCATGTTGCTGTAATCAGGAAGGCAACAGATTGATAGAGACAAAAAAGGGAAGAAGAAAGAGAGGAAAAAAAAAGATAGGTAGAAAAAGAGCACGTGAAATAAAATGAAACAGAGAGCAAGAAATGAAAAAAGAGGGACAGGGAAAGAAGAAAGAATAGGAAAGTACATGTAAGAATGGAGGAAAGATAGACAGAAAAATTAGGATTAAATTCACACAGATCTGGGGGAAAAGTCTTGGCTCCAGTCACTAGCTGGAGGAAATAAGTAGATAAGAAAATAAAATAGTAAAAAACATGACAGAGATGACCTGAGTTGAGAGTTAAGCTGGTAGCGAGCACACCTTATTTCCACCAGCTCCATAGCTATGGAAAAATCTCTAGTTTCCCCACGTGTAAAGTGACGATACTGGAAAGCTTTGAGGCATCTTTCAGCTCTGAGATTGTATGAGTCTAGGATGCAAAGAAAAGCTAAAAAGAGAATACTGGTAAAAAGAACATCAGGAGGAAAAGTAAGAAAGACAAGTTGCCAAACATGAAGAAATCATTTACTTTCTTCTGATTGTGAAGAAGAATTCTAACCACCTTCAGTGCAGGCAAAAATAGCACCTTTTTTGAACTCTAGGGAAAATCAGTCTTCGTCAATTCACTGTCAAAGAACTCTGTGTCAAATAAGACAGGCAAAATTTTCAGCTCACTCTTTCTCTGTCTCCCTCTTTCCTTTCTCTTCTCTTTCTCACTTATCTACATAAAAATTGAATTTTTTATCTTTCTAAAACTGATTTATTTTTAATGAAAATATTTCAATGGTACAATAAACCAATGCATCAGGAACCTATGGAAAGAAAAAAGGAAGAAGAAAAGAAAATAAGAACAAAAAAAGGAAAGGAGGAAAGAGGGAGGGAGGAAGGAAGGGGAGAAAGAAAGGAGAAAAGGACACAGTTGGATATCACTCATAAAGATAATGCTCTCTTTTGAGAAATGGTACAGGCATGTTTGGCCGTGGCTCAAAGAAAATTCTCTCCAAAGGAGTTAATTTAGCTAACGAGAGTAAAAGAAATAGATGATACCATTTACCACAGTTTCCAGGACTGACTAGAGTCTCTCTCTTATTCCTCTTCTCTCACAAATTTTGCACAATTTCTTATAATTATGCTGGGCGTTTCCCTCTTTTCTCCACACATCTCACAGTTCTAGAGATAAGGCCCACTTTTCATCCTGTGTACTGACCTGTGCACCAGTTCTAATGCAATTCTGGATCTTTCCTCGTGGCTGAATTCCTGCTCCGGAGCTCAAGCCTACTGGGAAGCCCGACTCTGCCCTTGTTACCTGTTGACAGATAACACCTATTACCTGCTGACAGGTAACACCTGTTACCTGGTGCTGGCGTATACTTCCTGCCAGGCCATCTGGGAAAATCAGCCCTTAACATCCCCTATCCTCCTTGGCTATGTGTGCCCGCCACTTGGGCATCTTGGCTATTTGGCATCAAACTCCACAACCCTGATCCTGATTCCAATTACTTGCCAATTATACATGGTCTATCTTTCTATACTTTAGCTATTGTATTTTTCCTGCCAAACTGCTTGAAGACCAGGCAATAGCTAGCTTCACAACCCTGGGGAAACTGTAGACAGTCACGGAAGCATGCAGCTTGGATAGCCCTTCAAGAGAGAACTAGTCATATGGCAGTGAGTGTGCAGTTAGCTGAGCCTCCAGCAGCAGATCCACTGGTGTCGCCTGCAATGTTTGAGTTGAGGCTAGGGCATCAGAATAGAGAAGAGACAGTTCATTGACCTGAGGATAGACCCTTAGACTATCTCACTTAACACACTGGCAAGGATTCCAGGGCCTAACAGAAACTACCTGTCAGAGTTGTTCCTTGCGCCAGGGAAAATGATGTCTCATGCTGAGTGAAGCTGAAATCCCTGAATTTCCATAGCAGATGGTTCAGGAAGGGATTAAATGGCTTAGAAAATGGGCCTTCTCAAGCGGACATTATGCAATAGAAGACATATCAAATACTCCCCCAACCTTCAAATGGGGAAGCCCAGAGGACTCATCAAGAATGTGCTGGTGAGAGGTACTGAGAATTGCAGCAGTGGCCACCTCTGCAGGTCAGAGCTGATGGTGGGAAGAGTAGTCACAGATCTGGCTTCATTGATAGAAATGAAGATGATGAGGCCGTAGAACAATAGAGGTCAGGTGGAAACAGTTAACCACTAGAAGTCCAGGGGAGGCAATTATGCTAATAACCAGGGAGACCACAATGGCAGCCAAATGGGCTTGGTCTGCAGAGTGCTGTGAAGATGACTAATAATACATGGCATCCTTAGGAACAAAATAGAGGCAAAATAGATGGGTAGACAATGAGGGTATTGCTTATTATATACACTAATAATTTTTTAAAAATAGAAGAGCAAGAGGCCAGAGGGAGCTACTCTAATAAAATATATCTATTGTGCAAGTCCCCGACTTGAAAACATACAAATAGACAATTAACAAACTCAAATTTGTTCATTGAAAAGTCTAATAATTTGGCTGTACCTTGGCAAGACTAAGCAAAAGAAAAACAATATCAATACCCAAGAAACAAAATGATACATCACTACAGATCCTACAGATATTAAGTGTAATTAGAATATTGTTGAATAAAAATTTCATGCCAATAAGTTTAAGTTTAAACAAATATACAGGAGCCAGCCCCATGGCTTGGCAGTTAAGTGCGGGTGCTCCACTACTGGTGGCCCAGGTTCAAATCCCTGGCGCACACCGAGGCACCACTTGTCTGGCCATGCTGAGGTGGTGTCCCACATACAGCAACTAGAAGGATGTGCAGCTATGACATACAACTATCTACTGGGGCCTTGGGGAGAAAAACGGAAAAAAAGGAGGAGAATTGGCAACAGATGTTAGCTCGGGGCCAGTCTTCCTCAGCAAAAAGAGGATGATTGGCATGGATGTTAGCTCAGGGCTAATCTTCCTCACAAAAAAAATAATAATAATAACTTTAAATAAATATACAAATTCCTGTATCAAATACCTTAAAATTGACACAAGTACTAATAAAATACTATCTAAGTAGTCTTAAATCTATTAACAACAGTAAACCTTAACTACCGTCTCCCAAAACAAAATTACTCTAGTCCCAGATACTGTCAGTAATACATATTTCCAAACATTTAAGAAGAAATAAACTCAATCTTACATAAACTCCTTGAGAAAAGTGTAACATACCCAAATTCACTTTATAATGCACCATAACTTTGATACCAAAGTGGAAACTTATAGGCCAATCTCTTTTACAAATATTGATGAAATAGTCTTTAATAAAATATTAGCAAGCCGAATTCAGAGAAATACAAAAAATAAAGAAAGAAAGAAAACAGAATCAAGTTGCATTTATTCCAGTAATTAAATCTGGTTACTGTAGGGAATCATCAAGGTGATTTCCAATATTATAAAATAAAGGAGAAAAAATATTTGATCCTCTCAACATAAAAACAAGAAATCTATATTAAAATTTAACATCTATTTTTGGCAGTACCATATGACCAGATATCCCCGTTATTTCTTTAGCGAATATTAGACATTAAGTCTCAAGGTCTATTTACTTAAACAAAGTATAGAAAAGTCATGATAATCAAAGTGTTGAAAATGTTAGCATATATGTTTGTTCATTTATGCATAGTGTTTGTTCACTTTTAGATGTCATAGTGGACTTGCTGTCCACAACAACTACAATTTATCCTGGGGCTATAGCTATTTGAGACTCTGTTTTCCATGCGACTTATCTCAGTCAGGTATCTAATTTCAGGCTCTGGATCTTCCCTCTAAGTATCCTATGATAATTAAAAAGATTATTTATTTCAAAGGATTGGAACATATTGCTTACTTTTGGAATCTGTAACTTAGATAAAATGTCTGTCTCCTATCCCCACAACCTCTCCACACCAGAGAACAGGACTGTGATTTTTAAAGTCTTTAGTGGATTGGAAGCAAAGTAATGACAGTAATTGGAAAGTGAATTATTGTCCTATTTAGGAATTTCTTCTCTCAGAGAATCGGTAATCCAGTTTTTCATCACTTCATTTTAATTGTGGGCTATTCCTTAGAGATTTTCTAGTGAAACCTTCTTATTTTATAGATGAGGAAATTAAGTTAGGTGATATTATCAAGCAATGTTAATAGAGACTGAGCCTGGACAAAGATTTAGAAAATCTTGGCTGCTTCTAATGATATTTTCTCTATGCAACACATGATCTTCTCTATTTCCAATTGAATTAGCAGTAGAGGTAATTATAAGATAAATCACACCTTTAAAACCTCAAATGAAATAAGAGTAAATTAAAATACATGAAAATATTCTGACTTCTCCTATTTCCTTAGTATTTAATAATTCCCTAATTAATGATATACAGAATAATTGCTTCTTGTCAAAGGTGGAAAGATTAAAGAGTACTCTAGAGGTTAAAAAAAATTAAAATTGGAGATGGGCCATATAGGATGCATAGAATGTGTCTACTTTAGGAGGAAAAACGGTGTTTTAGGATGAAGGAAGATATATAGTCTTGTTTGACTGAGATTATCTTTTGACACACGATTACTCATCCCAGAGTTAAAATGAGAGCACCAATAAAAAAAAAAAAGAAGTTTGGTTTATGAAAACACAATCTTCTCTTTCATCTACTCAAAACCTATTCAAAAACCATTTCTTATGGCTGAGTAGTATTCCATCATCTATACCATAAGAAACGATGAAATCCAGCCATTTGTGATAACATGGATGGACATTGAGGGTATCATGCAAAGTGAAATAAGTCAGAGGGAGAAGGTCAAATACCGTATGATTTCCCTCGGTAAGTAGTAGATAATAACAACAAACAAACACATAGAGACAGAGATTGGATTTGTTGTTACCAGAGGGGAAGGGGGGAGGGAGGAGGGCGAAAGGGATAATTCGGCACAAGTGTGTGGTGATGGGTTGTAGTTAGTATTTGGGTGGTGAACATGATGTAATCTATGCAGAAATAGAAGTATAATGATGTACACCTGAAATTTATACAACGTTATAAACCAATGTTACTGCAATAAACAAAAAATTAAAAAAAAATTCTTGGCAAACTCAGAGGGAGACCATAAGCAAATACATATTGGAATGAGAGAGAACAAAAAGTTTGGAAAATATCAAGATAGTTGGAGTTTGGAAGCAGCATTTAATGGAATTAGAAGTAATAAGGTTAGAGGTGCAGTTGGAGATTTGATGAAGGAGGTTTCTGCAGTAGTCATAAGGCTGCTCACTGTCCACCAGTTCTTCTCTTCTGAACACACAGTAGGCTTGCATTTTCTGGCTCTATGAGACTAGATCTGACTAATATTGGTGAACAGAAGTGACATTTAGAGATTCCTGGCCAGAGTATTTGATTTCTGGTTTGAGAACCTCCAGAATTCTCTTTCCTCTGGTTTGGTAACCAAAACACTCAAGAAGGCTGTTCTGTGAGCCACGTTTCCTGAGTCAATATATTACTCATCATGGCTTGATGAGGGTGAGTACATCCGTGCCTGGGATCCAAACCAGCAAACCCCGGCCCGCCAAAGCGGCCACACAAACTTAACCACTATGCCACCGGGCTGGCCCCCTAGACTGCTTTAAAAAGAAGACTAAGTAAATTTTCTCTTAAGAAAAAAAGGGCACGATCTAATAAATATACTACATGATTAACTCTGTTTCAGAGAACAAAGCCAGGGAAAATTAGTTCTGGGAGTCTGAGATGGTGTATGGTAGATGGATCACTCATCACTTGGCTGGCAATGAGGACTCCATCAGTACTGGTAGGTTGAGCACAGTCTGTCACTGCATACGGTTGTGATCCATTTGCTCAAACTCACTGATATTGGATTGAGATATTGAATCTGTGGGAGCAAATGTACTACCTGATACAGTGTTTCAGCCATTTGAGAATTATGGGAGAAATGGTAGCCAGGAAAATAGAATTAGATGGCTGCTTTGACTCAATTGATGATCTAGAAAAAAAACGAGAAACTGAAAGTGGTGTGTGAAAGCCATTGGGTCTTCTTTGTAGCGTGCAAATAGGCTCTTGTCTTCTGCATTGGAAGTTTAGAGAAAGCCAAAGACAAGTGCCAGACCCTAATTATCAGATAGCCAAGAGCCAAACAATGTTTATATTACCAATCAAAGCATTTCTGCTATACCAACATCAGGACTCTTATTGAGAAAGAATGACCCTCTAATATTTGAGATGGGGACAAATAGATTTGATGCCCTTAGGATCTTGAATACTAAGATTCACCTAAAGCGTCTGAACCTGTGGAAGTTCTATTAAAAATGAGTATCCCACTCTTATTTAAAGATAATTAAGATGTTTCTCTCCTTTAATACAACCCTCTACTCACGAGCTGCCCCCACTTTCTCTACAGGACACTAAATTTCTGCTGAGTTTTAAGCCACTGAATAATCCAGCCGGGAACATATTGAGTCAGGTACAAGAAGAAAGGGACTATACTCTCAAAGCAGTGACAAGACTTAGCCAGCATGAACTTACAGCAGCTAGAAGGCAAATACATGAAACTGGATTCTGAGGGTGGTTATTAAAGGGGACTAGGAAGCAATATCTCATAATGGAGATTTTTTTGATTTTGGATCGTTCTTCCAAGACACAAGTTTTAATACCCTGGCAAAGACCCTAGGAGATGGTTCAAAGTTGATGCTAGGATAGTTACTAGAAGCATTTGTAAAACAATGGCCCATGCTATATTAAATGTAAATACCTGGATTGCCATTGCAGAAAGTAGAGAAGAGTTTAAAAGTCCAAGGAAGGTGTTCGTACCTTACGTGGAGTGCCCTGCATCTTTGGATGGCATGGATATAAAACGCCCAGCCTTTTTGGCACAATACGTATAGGATACGTTCGCTGAGCCATTTTAATCCAGAGCTCCTCATAAGGTTAGCTGATGCTATTGTTGGAACTTCACAGAAGATCAACTTTTCCTTTTGCTTTATCCTGCTTCCTTCTTTTCCTTTCTGCAGGGATTGATCCCAATTGCACTTCATCATAAACATCTTGCATGCTAATCTCTATCTCAGAGTACGCTCCTTGCAGAAGCCAATCCATGATGTAAGATTGCAAGCATCTGGAGACAAATTAATGGGTAAGTGAGTTGCTGAGCACTAACTACTTGTAAAAATCACCATACCAACATTCATTTTATTAAATTAATTATCATCATCCCCATTTTACAAATGAGAGTTTCAGATTATATGACTTGTTCAAGGTTAACTGATTAGTAAGCTACCTAGTTAAGTACCATGTTTCCGTTGCAGAAGCTTTTTGTGCCACACTGTTCTCTATATAATGGTTTCTCCAGAAAAGATCTTCAGAAACCTAGTGGTTGCACAAAGGTTCAGTGAGATTGAGTTGAGAGAACAAGGCTTAGAGACAATCACCCTAGTTAAGCCAAAACAAAGCCACCTTTATCCAGTTTAATATTGTTTCAAATAAGGTTTTATTCAAAAGAGATGTTGTTGCTACCAAAAAAAGAAAGAAAGAAAGAAAGAAAATCACTGTCCTACTATGACAAAATACAATTCACTGATCTTGGCAGAAGCTTGAAAACTGAAAGTGAGTTATCACCAGGAATATTTTACGCACACACACAGACAAACATCCACTGTCGCTTTTAGGACACAGAATTTCAGGTCACAAACCGACATTTCCTAACATCTTTATCTATCTGTCCTTTAGTTAATTTTATCATTGTTATTTTTACCATGGTTAATTTTACCAAGATTATTGTACCATATGATCTTGGTAATTACAATGTATATAATAATAAAATCATTAATTTTCCTACAATGTTTATGGGTATAAACATACTGTGAGAAAACAAATAATTTTGAAATCCAAGGGGTTTATGGATACAAATATTGAAATAGAATATAAAATGTCTAAAATCATTTCAGTTTTTGGGGGTACATTAAAGGTCAATGTTACAGAGATAATTATGCACACAAAACGTTTATAGGATGCCCGAACGTCAATTATTTTGTGAAGAATGATAATCATACCTTAAAATTATATTGTGTGACTCAAAATATCCCAAATTTTATTTTCAGTAAACTTGATTTCCACTTTATCAATATAAAACTCTTTCAGATGTTTAATTTTATATCTCATAGAGTATATGTTTTTATGCATTACTCAATATTTTAATATCATAGTCTAAAATAAAATCAACCGAAATGGAACAAAACAAGAAAATGTAGAGAGTTAGGTCAACTCAATGACCAAAGATGATATTAAACACATTTGAACAACCGAATGCCCACATAAGCAATATTTATTTTCCTCACACAATAGAAGTAATGGTGAATCTTTAATGGGATAACTGAAGTACTATATTCACAGGAAAGAAATTGTATTTTCAATATTTCAAAAATACTGAATTCATTTATCTTTATATATTTTCAAAAGCTTCTTTTGAAAAAACAATAAGAATATCATAAAAACACAGATATTGTCTGTAAGGTCCCAAAACTTCAATTTCAGCCAAACCTCAAGACTTCATGCTTCTGAATCAGAAGTCCAACTATTTAAGAAAGATATCTCTCAGCCTCAGCTTGCGAGAGGTGTCCACCTCTGATCCAGTAACTGTGACCAGCAAGATTATATTACAGTTATAGCTAATAGGTAGCCAATCATGTGAGCGATGTTGAGAGTAGATTTTGTGGAGAAAGGGAGTTAATGTGAGCTTAGAAAATAGTTTATAAGAGATGTGCCCTGGGGAAGAAAGAAAAAGGCAAAGAGATAAAGATGGAGATAGAGATGGAGATGGGGGGGCGGGGAGACAGAGAGAGAGAGAATCAGAAATTTCTCCCTAAAACTCAGAGAAATCTAGAATCCATACTTGATCATGACCATTACACTCTCTTCCATGTCTCTTTTGTTAATTATTGCAATAGTTTCCTAACTTTCCCCAGGATCCACTCTTAATTCTCTTCATTTCATTCTCAACAACAGAGGGAGAGTGATCTTTTAAAAATGCAAACATAGTTGCAGCATTTATTTCCTTAAACCCTTTCAAGGACTTTCCACTGCTCTTTACAGTAATGACCACAATCCTTAGTTTGGCCATTTGAGCAATGCTGTGGACTTCTCCAGCCTCATTTGTTTATACATTTCTCCTTGATCACTATGTTTTGTCAGGCTGACTTTCCTCATTTTCTGCAAGCTGGGCATGCAATTCCCTCTGCCCCTCTTTCTGAATTTATTAATTCTTACTCATCTTCATAGCTCAACTCAACCCCTAAATTCTTCTGGGAGGCCTTTCATGATACCTGCAGTCAAGATACGATTCCTGATATACACTGTCAGCTCTCAATTTTAAAAAATGTATAATATATCTTTTATTATTAAAAAGTTTTGTATACCCAATTAATATAAGACTCCACCAATAA
This sequence comes from Ceratotherium simum simum, assembly GCF_057802395.1. Classification (NCBI taxonomy): domain Eukaryota; kingdom Metazoa; phylum Chordata; class Mammalia; order Perissodactyla; family Rhinocerotidae; genus Ceratotherium; species Ceratotherium simum. Next base: position 7,293,765 of record NC_141922.1, read on the forward strand.
ACTGTAGGCTCTGTGATGGCAGATCACATGTCTATTTTATTCCCTTTTTGGTTTCTACATCAACACAGTAAATCTCAGTAAATGTTTGGGTGATTATATGAATGATTAAATAAATAAAAATTGATTCTTGTTGGGTACCTATTGGACACAATCCAATCCTGGTTTGTATAAGAGTTTTTATGTTAATCTAATTATGAACTTACTTTTTGTTCCCAGAAATAAAACTCAAAGTAGACGCTCTCACAAAAATAAAGGAGAGATAGGAGCTCTAGACCCAAGGAACAGTCCAGAGCCACACCTTGTATGATTCCATGGTAGATCATAGATGGTCTGTGTAAATGGTGCCCCCTGGAGTGGAGGAACCACACCCGCAGGTCCTTGAGAACACAGCCCTGACTCTATATGAGTGGGTATAATACTGGTGATGCTACTTCCTACCTTCTCTGAGCCAAATTTTAAAAAACCAAAAGTGGAGGTGGGGAGAAGAGGAGAACACCTAGCTAAAGAGGAAAGATTGAGTTATATTGAGCATATTCCAATCCAGATAGCTGTAGTGCAGCTGGTAGTAGAGACAGGGTGGAGTATTTTTCTACTAGCCTACCGGTGCTTGAGGAATCATATGTTTACATTTTAAACATAAATTCAAGCTGTGTGGTTATAATCCCATTTTGTCATCTGGATTTATAGTTAAGGCACTCACACTGCAACTAAATTAGGGGGATATCTAGTGGCCAAAGAAGGAAAATTTTGTTATAAATTGGTATTTTCTTTGGGAACCCCAACCCACAAATGGAATTTCAGAGACCTCTAACATGCTAACAGTGGTAACATGTTGCTGTACCAATAATAAGTTAATAGGCTTAGACACAGAAATGATTCACCGAGATGGAAGTGTTTGAGTTTACACATACTTCACAGTATTCATTTTTTTAAGATATTAGAAAGGTAAGCTAATACCTTAAAATGGAAACAATTCTATGTTAATATGTCTATCATCATCATCACCATTATCATTTTACCTAAAACATATTTCTGTTACTTAGACCAGAATGTACTGTCATTTTGTAGTTTTGAGCCTATAAAGGGTTGCCTTGCTAAACAACTGAAAGCAAGACGAGCCTGATTTAGAGGTTTGGGAGAACATTTTTGTTCTCCTAGCTTCTGCTAGAATCATAGGTGTAGACAATTCAGCGTATCAAACCATATCCCACATGTAACAGTCCCAAGAAAATTAGTGTAGGATTTGAGCCATTCTTAATTTAAATATTTCCCTCCTACCTTTTCCATGCAACAGTCAGAAAAAAAAAAAACTGAATTCCAAAACAATTCTCAGGGCTATTGGTTACAGTTTCTGAAATATTATCTTTCTGAGAAAAAAATACAAAAATCTTATTATAACTTAAGAACTATAGTTAAAAGTCACAAATGGTTATATTCATTTTTATTTTTTCCCCTAAGGGGATGAAGAAAGTCATTAACTATATGGTAGGTGTTAGGGAATCTTTGGGGTGATAATGAGGCATTTGAAGGGGTATCCTGGAATAGCTCTACAAGCAATATTGCATTTAATCCTCTTAAGTATCCTTTATACTCTGCCTCTATTCCATAGATGAGAAGACTTAGTCACTCACTAAGTGGAGGAATCAGCATTCAAAAACAAGTGCGCACATTCTTAGCCACTATTTCAAGACTAATCTCTCCTATTACCAGGAATATTAATTAGTAGAAATTAAATGTGTTATGACAGTAACAAGGCCAGGGCTTCGTGACAAACAAATGGAATAAAGAAAAGAGATTGCAACCACAAGAACGAGGTGAGGGAGGTACAGATTTGGACCCCAGACCAGTGGGCTGAGACTGCAAAGAGTGAACTGTGATGGCTCCACTCCCAGGAATCCCAGTGTACAAAGGCCCATCTCTGGTTAATCATATTGTAATTAGAGAAGTTACATGCATATTTGGAGAATAGGAAATAAACAGCGATGAGTGGAAGAAGAAGGACATGAGAGGAATTTGGGAAAGTTTGTGTTTGGAGTGTGATAGAGCATGAGATAGGAAGACACCAACTTGAGTAATAATTGAAATAATAGAAATAATATTTATTGAATATTTATTGAAATAATAATTGAAAAGCAAGACATGGACTTAAGAAAAATAAAAGGTAGTCTCTAGAGTTCGACTGCTAAGAAGTTCTTGGGGACTATAGAATTTAAAATTCCTCTTAGTTTTGTATCAGAATTTCTTCACCTGTTCTGTTAATTCATGAGTGGAAACCCCATTACAGGGAGACAATAAGGCAAAAAGAGTTTATGCCTCTCAAGAGATTGAAGTGAATGAAATGTGCAGTTACCAGTCCTTACAGTAATACCCCAATTAAAAATTCCCATGTCTCTTGATTCTCAGTTTAGTTCTAATTGGTATTTATTTAATTTATTGAGGTCTTATAAAATCTTGGCACTCTAGTAAGTGTTTATGCAGAAATCATTCTTGCCTTCATTCATTCATTTAAAAATTTGATTAGTTTCAATACTGTAGGCATTGTGTATGATTCCAGGGGTACAAAAGAGAGTGGTTAGATGTTTTATCTGTTGGTGTTTTTGCTCTTGCTGCCGTTTTTGTGAGAACTATTTCTCTTCTCTCTCAGATAAGCCAACACCTACTTATCTTTCAGGACGTAGCTGAAACATTACTACATGATTATATGATTGGATCTTTCTAATGTACTATAAGTACATAAGATCAGATCAGTATTCTTGTCAGATTTATTTTATATTCCTAACATTAAGAAAACTATCTGAAACCAAATTATTGTAAGGAAATAATACTTGAATGACATATAAAAACAAATAAATGAATGAATGAATGAATGAGAGAGGTGGATCCTGTTTAGGAAATTAATTGCCTAGCATAGAAAGCAGATGATTCCATGATAGTGTAGTATGTGCACAAATTGATAAGACAGAACAAAGAGAAGAGTGCAAATTAATATAATACAATGGAAGGGCAGTTTGCTCAAATGGAGTGGTTAGGGAGAACTTCTCAAAGGAGGTTATTTTGGCCATGACATGTGATGGAAAACTAAGAGTTAACTGGGGAAATAAGAGTGGAGGAATAACTGAGCAGAGAAATAACTGCTCAGGAATAAGTGAATTATTCCTCAGTAGAATAACTTATGAATAACTGAGCAGAAAGTAGCTTTTAAAGGTTTTTCTTGCTAATGTATTGGGTACTCCAAGGCTTCTATGATTGCAAGTCTGTTTTTGTGTGCTATTATTCTGCCCTACCTCCAAATCAATTACCCCTAGGTTAGATGAAGAATAACTACATTTGTTGAGAGCCTTAAGCATATGCCAGATAGAACGTATGTATGTAGAGATTATATAGATAAACAACTGACAGATGATAGATGATTAGATAGATAGACAGACAGATGATAGAGTGATAGGTGGATGCATACATACATATGTACATACATACATACGTACATAGATTCTAGATACATAGATAGACAATTTACTTTAATCCATATGCCAGTTTCATTTAAGAGTCAGAGGCTCAGAAAGGATAAAGCCCTTGACCAGGCTCCTACAGGTGGTATGTGACCTCCCTGAAGGCTTTTGTCTTTGCGTTATCTACAACAAATCTTCTTGAAAATAGATATAGTTATACATTTAAAAATACATTTTATATTACAAATTGAATTCATAGTCTGAAAAATACATTTTATTAACTGCCAAACCCAACAGGTTATAAAAATAAATAACTTTATTTCCACCGCACTAATCCTTTATATGCAACATAAAAAAGCATGAGGCAGTCTTAGAATATTTCTTAGACATTGCGATAAACCCTCAAATTACTTGTTATTGAGGCTCAAGGAGTAAATATTTTCTAACATCCACTGGTAAAGTTATCTGAACAGATTACAAAAGTTACGTAGTTGCCACACAACTTCTTTAACCTCTTATGTGCTGTGGACTCAAATCAAAATAAGAAGGCATTGAGAGGACATTCTTATTGGCCTAAGTCAAGATGTACTATAATGAAGAAAAAAACCAATTTGTCCATGAAAGTGGCTTAAATCCACAGACTTTTATGCAACTCTTTAGTGCTTTGGAAACTAAAAAGAAAAAATTAACACCCAATAAGACTGATATTAATGATGGGGAACAATAAAGAATGGCATTTAATAAGAACACCATGTCCTTAAGATGAAAAGCAATATGAAAACACCAAGTCCAATTTTGATCAGGGTACAATTTCTGGTTTTGAGATGAACAGTTCAAAGAAAATAATCCATAATTACGGTTTTCAGAAATATGCAAAAAAAACAATGGCACTAGATAAAAAGACTAAGTCTCATAATAGAAAAGATTCAACTATGCATTTAGAAGGGATAATTTGAGAGGATGAGCAAAAGGTTGAGAAAAATGTTTAAGGAGCTGTACTATGGTAGAAAAAACTGAGTCTGTTGACCCTATCAGACAGTATTGATCCTATCAAATAGCATAAATCACGAATTAAGAAATGAGATCTACTGCTATGGCCATTGCAATTCATCAGAAAATATATTTCCTTATATTTAGATATATTGTCACGTGATAATTCAATTTCTCTTGTGAAAATTGTTGAAGAAAAATGCAAAGGAGAAATTCTTTTTTTTATATCCTGGATAAGTCAGTTGAAAATGATCAAGTTTTCAAGCTATGATGAGATGCTGACTTGGTTCTGAGTTACAATTATGTAAAGTTATAACTGAGATTTGAGCCCATTTGTAGGTGTTACAGAAAAACTATAATTCATAGTTTACTCTGTGATTTGTTGAATTCGTCTTATTTATTTATTTTCTTTTAACAACTTTTTTCATAATAGCCTCAAACATGAAATAATTCAGATGTCCATCATGAGGAGAACGGCTAAATCAACAGTGATATATATGTATATTAGAATATTATTCAAGTCCCTCAGCGACTTGTTGGCTGAGAAGAGATATGAATGTGGGTTTATTTACTCCACTTCCTATCTTTCCTCAGTCCCACAAGGTGAGTTTTCCAAATCTCATCTAAATCTCTATACCCTTTTCTGTAATGACAGCCCTGTGACTGAGACATGGGAGCTCCATGGCTTCTTATTTTAAAATTCATGCTTCCTTTTCTCAAACAGAAGTCCCCATCATTTTATGCACTTTAGCCTCTAAGCACCTGTCACATTGCATCTGGTCCATGAGATTGGGTCTGATCATTGTCAGGACTGACAGGGGAACCATCTCTACTCTCAGCAGGAGAGACTCTGAGCATGCAGGTGTCCTAGCAGTCCTGGGACCTACTTTTACCCAAGTATTTTTTTCTTTTTTGGTGCTTTTATAAGTGGTATTTTTAAAAAGAAATTCACATACCAGTTATTCATTGGAGATATATAGAATGGAATCTACTTTTGTTACATTAATCTTGAATTCTGTGACCTTGCTGTATTTGCTCATTAGTTCCAGGAGTTGTTGTTGTTGTTGTTGTTGGCTCTTTGGGATTTTCTGCATAGGCAATCATATTATCTATGACCAAAGAGAGTTTTATTTCCTCCTTCCTAATATATATACCTTTTATTTCCTTTTATTGTCTGATTGCACTAGCTAGGACTTCTTTTATGATATTAAATAGGAGTGATGAGAGGGGGCATCCTTGCCTTGATCCCAATTTTAGGGGAAGAGTATCTAGTTTCTTACCATTTAGTATGATGAAAGCCATATGTTTTTTGTGTATGTTCCTTATCAAGTTGAGGAAATTCCCATTTCTAGTTTGCTTAGAGTTTTTATTACGACTAGGTTTTGGATTACGTCAAATCCTCTTTCTGACTGTATTGATATGATTATATGATTTTTTTCCTTTATCTTGTTTATATGATGGATTACATTAATTGGTTTTCAAATGTTGAACTATGCTTGCATACATGGAATAAATCTCAATTGGTCATAGTATATAATACTTTTCATACATCATTGAATTCATTTTGATATTATTTGTTGAGGATTTTTAACCTATGTTCATGAGTAATATTCGTCTATAATTTTCTTTTCTTGCTTATCTTTATCAGTTTTGGTATTAGAGTAATTCTAGCTTTGAAGAATAAGTTGGAAGTGTTCCCTCTGCTCCTATTTTCTGGAAGAGATTGTGGAGAATTGGAATAATTTCTTCCTTAACCTTTTGAGTGTCATCTACATGTAAAAATATCTTATAAACTTCTTCCCATAGTGAAATTCCAAAAGCACATGGTATTCTTATAATTCGTGGTACAGGAAGAGGACTCACTGCCTCTGTGAGCCTGCAGCCAAGTGCCTCTTGGTTGCCCTGAGACTGTTAGTTTCGGCAGGTGCAGTCATTGGGAAGATGAGCTGGACATGGAGTAGAGGAAAGCAACAATCAGCTGGGAGCCATAAGGCACATCCGTGTCTTTCTGTCACTGTGTCTGATCTTTACAACCTCAGAGAGTAATGATGTCTGCTTCATATCTTCCTTCCAAAATATGAGTTACATTCCTCTTTTGGCCAAACTAGACTCCTACAACCTACAGAGAAGGGGAATCAGGGAAACATAGTTCCCAGTCTTAGACAAGTTGACATTGCACCATCCAGTCCAAGAAGTGAAATAATTTGCCTAAGGCTTCCTTAGCTAACATTTCACGTTTCTCTTAGTTTTTCTTGAATAATAAGGCTTTCCCTCTATGTTTATGATCCTACCATCCACCCACTCAGAGAAGGAGGAGGACTACTGTTATGGGTTAAGATCACTACAATATTTGACCATGTATTAGAGGGTATAAATGTCACTTTAAGGTGAATACCCTATTTGATTTTCCTCTCTTGTGTCACCTTGCCGTATTTTTTTGTAGTACTTAATATCCTTGTATTTTGTGTCATAAAATTGATGGCCTTGAGCATGCAGGGTAGAGGATGGTAAAAAGAGAAAAATTTCTAATAGAACACTTAGTTATATCAAGTATACACATTAAGGACTCTATCCATCTAGGATTTAAGGGAAAATAAATGTTTTCTTTACCTTGTTGCATTTCTTAGATTTGATATGTGCTCTTTTTTTGTTTTTTCTTTAAGCATATGAATGACAAGAATTCTAGGATAAATCAGGTCTTGAACTTGGGAAAATTCCAAGTTCCAAATTTCATACTATTAAATTTCTGTGTAGTCTGCTCAAGGCTGTTGGCCACTTGGCAGAGGAGATAGAGTGGATGAGCAGTGCCTGAATTTTACCCCTTCTTTAATATTGCACAAGGGGTAGCTAAAAATGTCAAACCTCCACCTCAAGTTCAAAAAGACGTATTAGGTCACTTTTTGTAACAATGGAATATTTAGAGGGAACACACGTCATAGCATACGGTGGAAAAAACTCCTTCACTCTCTCTTTTCTTTGTTGCAGTCAGAGCGATAAGGGCCAGGGAATGAGTCCTGGAGTCCCAGGAACAGAAGAGGCCAGACATTTTCACTTTGAACTCTCATACAGCCCCCCAGGCCACAGGGTAGCTCTTCTGGCCTGATAAGATCTAAGAAGGCCAGCAACCTTCTGTCTTTCCTGAACTTCTGTTCCCGGATGTGTATGTGTGTGTGTTTCCTTTCATTGGAGTGAAAAGTTCACGCTGTCTGAATTGGGTTCTGAGAAACCTGCAGGGCAAGACTTCCAACTGCTTTTGTTCCAGGCCATTCATGTTTATCTGGCTTAGGATGAAAGCCCGAGCTTCGATATTTAGAGCTCTCGAGGGAGTCTGGGGTCACAGACTTACAAATAATAACTATCAATATAGTAGGGCTTTTTTGCTTATCTATCTCTTCACGAGATTGCTTTGGATAGAATTGTGACATTTTTGTGGTTATTTAACGAAAATTTCATCACTAGTTTTGTTAGGGTCCCACATAGAGTTATGAGGCCAAACTTTACAGTAGTGAAAAGTATGATTTTTTGCAAGGTTCTATGTCTTTGTATAAGCTCTCCAAATAAGTTGCAGAAGTAGTACATTGGAATCAGAAGCTGGTCACTACCTCACAGCTATTAGTAGAAATTTTTCTCACTTTAAAAATTAGGAACTGAGTCTGCAAGAGAAAATCAATTCCCTTTTTTCCCACAGCTATGAAGTGGTTAAACCAGGATTCAAATGCAGGTCTCTCTGTCTGTAGTGACTATGAGCAGTCGGGAGAGAGGGAAAATCTCCCTCAGCCCTTTTCCTTAAGGTTCTTACGGCTGGCCAAATAATTAACAAGACAGGTTAGCAGGAGAAAATAATGCCAAGTTTAATAACATGTATACATGGGAGAAAGCAGGGACACTGCGTTTCTCCACACAATAGCAGAAATTCTCGTGTTAAATACCATGTTCAGCCAATGACAAAGGAGGACGTTGGGGGGTGGGGGGAGTCAGTTACAGGAGATTACTACTAAAGCACAGTAAACAAGAGTAAGGTTATTATGCAGATTTAAGGCCTCACTTTCCACATTGATAGGTCTCTAGAAATGAGGCCATCCCCCCTCTTCCCAAAACAGAGAGGGAGATACCTTTACAAATGGAGATTTCCCTTATAAATGTAAATGTTTGTCTGGCAACTCCTCGCAGGGCCATCCAGAGAATGTGGCCAGAGAGACATAAGATGGGCTTGTTGATGCCTTTTCTATTGTAAGATCTATTTTACATTATATTACAGCCATCAGATAGAAGATCTGTTCCAGGAAGGAGTTACTATATCAAATTCTTTAGGCAGGTAGTGGGGGAGGTCAAATGTCCCTCAGAGAAAACAATCAAGGTAAAGAGATATATTTCAGGATGGCCAAATCTTGATCTCCCACAGAGCTTTCACATTTTTATCTTTGCCTTCTACAATTTAATTGATGTCTCAGGAACTTCAAATTTCTCTATCCAGAATGGAGTTCCATAAGGGTACTGATCTGCAAAGTGGAGATCTTAATAAAATCATGGATTGTAATCTAGACATAATTATCATAACTTATTTTTTCATATAAGAATATGTAATTTAAACAAATCTGTTCGCTCAACTGAAATATGTAGAAAAACTAGGCATTTCTAGCCCTATATTTTTCCTCTAGTAGCATACTAAAGATCTAAGAGTTGAGTATATGGAGATTTTAGGAAATACTGTTATTTAAGCCTTGTTTTTAAAGCAAGAATGGAAATCTCTTCCCCATGTTTTGCTTTTAGAGATTTTTTTGCCTTTTAGAGGTATTTTCTTACTTTATTTGGAATCCCTGCAAGGGCTCTAAACCTCAAAGGCATGTGAGGATGAAAGGTTGAGTGCTTTGATTTGAATTATAATTTTTGGTGACACAGCACCTTTCATCTGAGAATTCAAAGCCATCCCCAAGAAAATGCATTCATTATTCCAAACCCCTTTGAGGCTGCTAGAACCTACTTAGAGTTGGAGAAGCAGAGGCATAAACAGGGAAAGAGAAAGACTCAAGATTTAGTTAAAAAGCAGAGCCACAATCCTACTAGACGCCCCAACTTTCCATTCTGCTCTTCTCCTGCAATTGGAACTCGCTCTACCTAGAATGACAAGGTTAAGAATGAAGGCGGTTTTTTCTCCAAGAGCTTCATATTTAAAGGATCAGGTTCTGCACTTGTCAAACTCTGCTGTGAAATGATGCTAGAAGAAATATGAGAAAGGAGGAAGTGAGAAAGAGAGCCAGACATTGTAGAGAGAAGACAATATAGTTTATCAAAGACAGAAAATACATTTGCAATAAGGAAATCTGTTTTCAGTGAACCCAACCCCTTGTTGGGGGAAGAGAGAGAATCTCCCCCTGCCCTTTCCCTTAAGGTTCTTCTGGCTGGCCAAATAATTAACAAGACAGGTTAGCAGGAGAAAATAATACCAAGTTTAATAACATGTATACATGGGAGAAACTCAGAAATGAGTGTCGGGGGAAGAGGGAGAATCTCCCACTGCCCTTTCCCTTAAGGTTCTTCTGGCTGGCCAAATAATTAACAAGACAGGTTAGCAGGAGAAAAATAATACCAAGTTTAATAACATGTATACATGGGAGAAAGCAGGGACACTGCGTTTCTCAACACAATAGCAGAAATTCTCGTCTTAAATATCATTTTCAGCCAATGACAAAGGAGGATTTGGGGGTGGGGGGAGTCAGTTACAGGAGATTACCACTAAAGCACAGTAAACAAGAGTAAGGTTTATTATACAGCCCCAAGGCCTCATCTTCCACATTGATAAGTTACTAGAAATGAGCTCACCCCCCCTTTTCCCAATACAGAGAGGGAGATACCTTTACAAATGGAGACTTCCCTTGTAAATGATTGTCTGACAACTCCTCGCAGGGCCATCCAAAGTAAGTGGCCAGAGAGACAGAACTCCCGATAAGATGGGCTTGTTGGTGCCTTTTCTATTGTAACCTCTATCCTAAATTATCTTTTATAGCAGTCATGATAATAACCCCTTCCTAAAACAGATTTTTTGGTTTTAAATTCTTTAGGCAGTTTGGGAGGGGAAACTCAAATATTTTTCCTGAGCTCTCTGAGTCCTTATTGTCTTCAGCTCGAAATAATCCGCATACCAGAGTGGTGCTTCCTGGGGCAGCTTGCCCTGAGCACCATCATGAGCAACTCGTCCCTCTGTCTAAGCTGCTTGCTTAAGTATTGCAGCTAAAGGCGAGGAGCGTGTTGCGGGTGGGTAGTGGCCTGGGACTTCAGAGGGCAGGAGGACAATTCTTTTCAGGGTCATCTATAGATAATGTGGTCAGGGAGAGACAAAGTTTTTGATAAAAGAGGCTTGGTGCCTTTGCTATTGTAACCTCTATCCTACATTATCTTTATAGCCATCATGATAGAAGATCTGTTCCAGGAAGGAGCCACCATGTCAAATTCTTTAGGCAGTTAGTGGGGGAGGTCAAATGTCCTTCAGAGAAAACAATCAAGGTAAAGAGATATATTTCAGGGTGGCCAAATCTTGATCTCCAACACCCTCATACCCAATATTCAAGTGAAACCTGGTATTCTACTTAAGCTCTATCTTAGGAACTCTTTCATTCCTCTCCATCATCAGTGGAAACTTGTGCCTTTCTCCTGGGTTGCTGCAATAGCTTTTGTGGGAGATCAAGATTTGGCCACCCTGAAATATATCTCTTTACCTTGATTGTTTTCTCTGAGGGACATTTGACCTCCCCCACTAACTGCCTAAAGAATTTGACATGGTGGCTCCTTCCTGGAACAGATCATCTATCATGAGGGCTGTAAAGATAATGTAGGATAGAGGTTACAATAACAAAGGCACCAAGCCTCTTTTATCAAAAAATTTTTCTCTCCCTGACCACATAATCTATAGATGACCCTGAAAAGAATTGTCCTCCTGCCCTCTGAAGTCCCAGGCCACTACCCACCCGCAACACGCTCCTCGCCTTTAGCTGCAATACTTAAGCAAGCAGCTTAGACAGAGGGACGAGTTGCTCATTTCTGAGTTTCTCCCATGTATACATGTTATTAAACTTGGTATTATTTTCTCCTGCTGACCTGTCTTGTTGATTATTTGGCCAGCCATAAGAACCTTAAGGAAAAGGGCAGAGGGAGATTCTCCCTCTTCCCCCGACAGTTTTGGCATAGTCGCCAGGAGCCACACTGGCTGGCAAGTTGCCTTCTCTGGCTGGAAGACCTGCCTTCTCCCTGGACTACTGCAGCTGATGAGATACGGGAACGCCTGACGAAAGCCGGCAAAAAGGTAAGACTTCTTACCACGTCAGCCTCCTGGAATCTCTATCTGTGGGCTCCGGCGGAAGGAAGTGCTGAGAATTTTTTCTCTTTCTAAATTTAGATTGGCAGGAGAAAATATTTGGGAAACTAGTTTCTTGGGCTTTTAGTGACTCTTGGTTTAAATTTGGTAGAGTACTCTTGGTTTTGATCTTGATCCCTTTTCCTCCCAGAGGTAGTCTCTGTTTTTCTCTTTTGTCTGTGTCTTTTGTCATAAGAAGGAAATACCGTAGGGCAGGACGCAGGAATAGGCCCTATAAGCCTACTGTCTGGGCCGGCCCCACAGACTGGTGAGTTTGCGGGTCTCACCAGACTGGCGTCTACAAACTTTTCTGTGGGTTATTATGCACATGAAGTGAAGGTCATTGCCAAGGGCACCTTGGAAGCCAAAAAGGCCACAAATTTGGTGGGCATGGGTCGAGCAGTTAAGAGCCATTAGGGCGCTCGCCACTTTCAGAAGACTCCCATGACAGGATAAGTTGGGTCACGGAACGGGGTAGATGACACAGGTCCCCCGCCAACTGCAAGAAAATGTTCATGCAATGACGAGGTACTCTGTAAAGCACACAGTCCCCAATCCCGTGTCACCTCCCCCCCTAGGTATTATTCTGGCTCCAACAGACCTAAGGCGTGGCTAAAGCTGTCATTGTGCACATAAGAACAAAAAACAGATGAGGTTTTTCCTTCTGTCTTGTTCTGTGTCCTGAGACAACTTGGCTTTGTGCCAAGTGAGAATCTTCTCCTTGGTCTCCACCATACGGAAGGTGCCTTTACCAGTGTGCCCCTTGGTGGCCAGTCGAGAAGACTGGGGTTCCGATCTGTCTCTTTGTTCGGCTGTGCCAAGCTCTCAGGGAAGTTTGTCATAAAGGGCCCAGTCCATAAGGGCTTTTGTCGTCTTAACCTTCGTTGCTTGTTATTGCTGGAAAAATCCCATTCCAGTATCGCCCGCCCGGTGTCACAGATTAGCGGGTCTGTGACTGGAGGCGTCCCACACTATTGTGGGAGACCGGAGACACCATCCTTACCACCTGTACAACGAAGGTCTTTACTGTCTCTGAATATCTTTGGGAGTGAATTCTGTGGATCATGGGGGCTACATCATCTGCGCCCTCACCAGGGACGCCTCTTGCGTCCATGGTAGATTTATTCTAAGCGTGGAAAGTTACCTCCGGGTCTTTCCTTAAAAAGGCTTATTGGTTCGAGTCACTATTGGAATAAATATACAAATGAAGATCCTACTCGTCAATGGCCAGACGACGGATCCTTTGAATTGGGAAAACTTCTAAATTGGGGAAAAAAAAATGTTTTGAGAGCTCTCACATAATTATTTATTTGGTACCTAAGAAAAGGCCAGAAAAAGGAAGGAAAAAATTTGACTAGCCTTAAGACCTTGACTCAGGTTACAATTGAATTGAGAACATGTAAAAGTGTAAGTGTTGATAAGATTATAAATGTTGGAATGTTTGAGCTAATTTTATATAAAGAGGTTACATCAACTTTGCCTGAGTATGTTTTAAAATGTCTGACTGGGAATGCTTCTCTTGTCCAAAATTAGAAGACCAAGACCTATTGATAAAAATCTTAATGATAACTATGTTTAAAGGTATAAGAGGTGATGAAATTTTGTAGAAAAAAACTGATGTTATTTCTATTACAGAACTGGTTAACAAAAATAGTAATTTAAATGATGGCTAATTTTATCTGATGTCTTATGAAGTCTTGTAGGCAATCTAAATAATTATTGGGAATAAGTAACTAAATAGTTGTGAAAAAGATGAATGTTGGATGAACTTTAAACAATAATTATGTGTTATGGTGGTTAGAGCTTCCGAACTCTTTTTGGTGACTTAAAACTTTAGAGTTTTGCTAAATTTTGTGATAAAAATTCAGTTGAGTATCTAGATCGTTTCCAAATAAGATAAGATATTACACATTGATTGCTAAACTTACGTTTGTCTACTTTTGGCTTTTCATTACAGGAAAACTAAAAGGTGTTTTGGGTCTATTGGTAAACATGTTTTATTAAAAGATTGTACTATAAAGTAACATATTTCTAGAAGTTATGAAGTGTTTATAAATTTTCCAAGCCACAAGATACTAACGTAAAAGAAAGTTTATAATGGTTTACTTAGTTTTTACTTACAAATTAAGGTTTCTAAAGGTTAAAATTTCTAATTAATATATGTCATTGAAGCTACTAAAAAATTAAGAATAATATGTCTGTGTACAAGGAAAGTAAGACGTATAAACTTACAAAGAATGGAAATATTTTGTTTGATTGATTAAGAAAGATAAATTTGTCCTCAAGTACTAGGAGGGAAAAGAAAGACATGGGACAAATTCTGAATGTAAAAAGAAACTTATAGAAGGTTTGTGGAAGAGGAATTCTGGAAAAGGAGTTTTTGCATGGTCAAATTGGCTAAGATTGAAATGAATTTAATTAAGTAAATGAGTTTTAATAGCAGAAGTAAGCTGGTGCAAAATTAAAATTTTGTCTTCTCTCTCTTAAAAGGATAATTTGCTTAAACTTGATAAAGAGGTTACAAACGATTTTTCTTTACCTTTGAGTAAGTCTACCTAAAAAAAAAACCTGTTAAAATAATTTCCTACGTTCAAATGACTGAGGTCTCTCTATTAAGGCTTTTTGGACTGTTAATGCTCTGTTTGCTTTGACTGTTTATATTTTTGACAAGCTACACCAAAATTCATATCTTAAAATAAGTCTTTTTTTCTTTGAGAATTTTCAAAGGGCCCTGAAACTTCTCAAAGAAATTTGCTCTCTTCCTATAAGGAGGAAGATACTAAACTTATTAGGTTTATTCAGTATGTTAAATTACATGAAACGCATTGTCAGACAAGTGATGATAAGCCTGCTTAGGTGGTATTATGTGGGTAAATGTTATTGATATAGGTGTTTTAAAATTGTATAACATTACTGAAATTCTGATCTGTTCTGGTTATGAGTCATAATTCTGGTTATTATTATTTTAAAGTGTTGTATGTCACAAAATTAACCAAATTTCTCTGTCAATTGCCATTTTGAGGTCTTGTTGTTTACAGACTCATTTCTTTGCTCTAATGCTTTTGCAAAATGTTTCAACTTCAGAAAAATTCATGGAAAGGACTTTGATATTTACACTGGAATACAGGTTTCTGACAAACTTTCTGATCATAAAACTGAACTTGGTAAGAAATTACAGAAATCTGATGGAGAAACTGACTTCATGAAGCTGCTAACAAAAAGAGTGGGATCAAGAATGGATTATACAGGACTGAATGAACTGATAAGGATGATTATAATTTTTATTATTGTTCATTTGAAGTATTGCTGAAATTTTTTTTTTAAAGATTTTATTTATTTATTTTTCCCCCAAAGCCCCAGTAGATAGTTGTACGTCATAGTTGCACATCCTTCTAGTGCCGTATGTGGGACGCAGCCTCAGCACGGCCGGAGAAGCCGTGTGTCGGTGAGCGCCGGGGATCCAAACCCGGGCAGCCAGCAGCGGAGTGCGCGCACTTAACCGCTAAGCCATGGGGCCGGCCCAAGCTGAATTTTTAATGTTTTGGTTTTTTTCAGATTTAAGGAAAACTTTTTCTCTTTTCTCCTGAGCTAGCTATGATTTATAGCAATTTAGTAAATGATACTTTTGTTAGCAAAATTGAAATATTTACCTTTTTCTCTCTACCTGATCCCTCCAGGATTTGGAAACTCTTAGTAAGCGAGTATTGTTGTTTTCATGGCAATATAGTTATTTGCATAAGTTCAATAAGAATCTGTTCTCTTTATAACAGGACACAATTGGAAACACTGGTTATATTACTAAGGTTGTGACTGAAACATCATATTTGCGATATAACCATACAGCTTTTGAGGAAGGAAGATTGGACTTTATGGAATAAAGCCATGTGGAAATATTGGCCTGGTACCTTATGTTCCAAGCAACACTTACCAGGATAAGTAAAGAATGTCACTTATCTGGCCGGTACAAGGAACCTCGAAATATTTTTGGGGAATCTCGGAAAGGAGGAATTCACCCAAATCTGTAGGTATTGCAGGAAAAGTCTGATGACAAAATCCTTGGCTTGGCTTTCCTGGCCTCGAGAGGCCTTTGAAGTTCAATCTGAGATTCCTTATAAAAAGTTCCAGCAAAGCAGATTTAAAAGAGCTTACATGATCAATTGCTATTCTTGCTGTACTTATGTAAATAATTGGGCCAACTCTATTGGAACTAGACTTATTTTGCAAACTAGTTAGTTTTAATTTGGCTATCTTAATAAAAATGAGGGTGATTTTAGAGAGAAAAATTATATTTCAGTAAAAACTATAGTATACATTTGCAGATATTAGATCCTAGTTTTGTTAATTGTCTTTTGAGGTTTTTGTTTTATAGCTGTTGACTGGACTGGATCCTGATTTCTTCTGGTCTCCTGAAATATCTGGCTACAGATATCCAAACTAACGTTTTTGATTTTTTCCATCATTTTCATTTGGAATCACTGAGAAATGAACCTGCCCTTTTTCCTGAAGCCTTACAAACTGAAGCTGATGGACTTGATATAAACTTAAGAGATGACCTGACGACACCATCAGAGACATTTTAAACTGCAAAAGATACTTTGACGCTGACATCTAAAAATCATCTTAACTGGCTGTCCTCTGACCTCAGAAACTGGTTTACAATTTGCTCCAATGATTAACCTTGTTTTTCTTTTGTTTACATAGAAATGCTTCTATTAAATACTTGATTGCTTGCTTCCACAATATAGGCGTAATCTTGAGAGCCCACCTGCATCACCACCTTCTGAAATGAACTTAATTGAACTGATCTATTATCAGGACTAAGAAATGTGTTCAGTGACATGAAACAATCTACCAACTCAGCTTCTGGACTATGAAACTTCTTTAAGTTTCAAAAGGAATGTGAAACTTTTAGTTTCAAATGCGGGACCGTGGGAGATCAAGATTTGGCCACCCTGAAATATATCTCTTTACCTTGATTGTTTTCTCTGAAGGACATTTGACCTCCCCCACTAACTGCCTAAAGAATTTGACATGGTGGCTCCTCCCTGGAACAGATCTTCTATCATGGTGGCTGTAAAGATAATGTAGGATAGAGGTTACAATAGCAAAGGCACCAAGCCTCTTTTATCAAAAAATTTTTCTCTCCCTGACCACATTATCTATAGATGACCCTGAAAAGAATTGTCCTCCTGCCCTCTGAAGTCCCAGGCCACTACCCACCCGCAACACGCTCCTCGCCTTTAGCTGCAATACTTAAGCAAGCAGCTTAGACAGAGGGACAAGTTGCTCATTTCTGAGTTTCTCCCATGTATACATGTTATTAAACTTGGTATTATTTTCTCCTGCTAACCTGTCTTGTTAATTATTTGGCCAGCCATAAGAACCTTAAGGAAAAAAGCAGAGGGAGATTCTCCCTCTTCCCCTGACACTTTCTATCTGATTTCCCTGACACAGTCTCTCTCCTCTCCAATCCAATCTTCACCTACAGCCAAAAAAATCCAAGCATGTCTCTTTCTACTTAAAATTATATTCTTTTTTAAAAATAAAATTTACTTTGCTTAGCTATTTGAAAGTAAATTGGCGACATCATGGCATTTCACTCCTAAATAACTCAACATGCATCTCCTAGGAATAAGGACATTTTCCTATATACCCACAATACTGCTATCAGACCCAAGAAAATTAACAATAATACTATATTACCTAATATCCATTCCATAGTCAAATGTCCTTAATTGCCCACACAATGTCTTTCTTCTCCGAGCTTTATTGAGGTGTAATTGGTATACCACAAACTGCACATAATTAATGTATACAATTTGGTGAGTTTGGACACATAGATGTGTTTACCACAGTCATTTCTTGACCTCTTTACAGAGCCAGTAGGTGGCAAACACGTTTGCCTGGGACAGAGCCTCTGTAATTTAAGCGGCCTTAGCATAAATTTCTGTCTACATCAGTTGACATTCCTTCCTTCCAATGTCCCTAACTCCACTTAAACGAGTGTTTGTTGTTTGCTACACACACTATTTCATAGATTTCTATCACAATAAATATTTCTTTCTTCTCCAGATACAACAGAACCTTTCACCCCTCTGTAGTTTTGTGGCCATCCTTTCCTCAGCCTAGTATGTTCTTTTCCACCTTTCTGCTTCTTTGTCTGGCAAACCACTGTTCAGACCTAATATCCTTTGTTTGTAGATCATCTCATTAGTGCAGAAGACTTTGTTGCTAGTGTTTGTGTGTGTTTCTGTCCAAGCATTTAAATTCTTCTATTACTTATAGTTTTGCACAATAGCTTTCACTGTTAAGCCTGTAGGGGAGAAAAGAGCTTTCCTCAACCCAATTAGGGTTGGTGGATTGGTCTGAAAATGAACCTGGCAAAGATAGATTAATAGGAGGAAAACATACACATTTATTTAATATAAGTATATTAAGTATAGAATGGCATCTCTCACATGAGAGTTTCATGACCTATTTTGGGGAGAAGAGTTGGGGGGAAGGTCACTGTGACCTTCCCGCTTCTGCCATTTTCTCAGATTCCTTCAACTTAAAATATTCAGTATGCCAAGGTGCCATGTTTTGGGATATTCTGTTCTGAACCCCATCGAGGTCTAATGTCCTTTATGGCAGCACCACATCTTATTCACTTTTGTATCCTCTGTATGTGTCACAGTGCCTGGCACAGAATAGGGCTGGAATTAGTATATGAATTCACATATGAATATATGAATGTGATTATTCAATAAATATCTATAAATAACTCATTATCTTGAGAAGCACCCAATCCAATAATTGGTGCTTGTGTAACAGATACTGCTTGTGTCCTTTCATGTCTCAACATTCAGTGTTTCCATACACATCTATGGTTTCCCACTGCAAGTACCTGCAACTCTCTGCCAGATGTCTTTCTTGGGTCCTAACTACATACTTAGACAGTGTTTAAAGTAGCCATGACAAGGAAATGGGGAGTTGCTATATAAATACTCCAGCCACCTCTCCCTTTAGTTGGAACAATGCTGAAGAACGTTTTGTGCTGTCTCCAGGAGGTTGGCAGAGAGATTGAGCTCCTGTTTTCAAAAGCAGTAACCTGCCCATTAGTGCACTTTGTATTGACTTATATATCTTCTCTGCATCACTCCCCACTTCCCTACTAGAACTTTCTAAGTCCCTCCACCTAATAAGCGCTTCCACTGAAATCCTTCCTGAGGACCTGCTTCTTGGAGAACTCTCCTTAAGACAACTGTTATTCTTAGCCCACATGGCCCTTCTCATGAACCGATAAATATCGATTAAACTGACCTGACTTTCTAGGATATTTCTTATGGAGTTCAGTAGGAAGGTGCCATGTGATGGGGAATCTGTTTTGAATTCAAACTTCAAGCAGGAAATGACTCTTCTAATCAAAAGGATTCTAAAATACCTCTCTTATTGCCATAATGTGCAGAATGTCATCCAGGAAATAATCTAATGATCCAAGAGAATACTGACTGAGTAGAGCACATGCTCAGATTAAAGAGAGATGTGTAGAGTCAAGCCAAAGGTGTTTCTGGCCTTACTAAGGAAAGTAGGTAGCTAGCACTTTAGAGAGCAAATTGGAGGAAAGTGAAACATCAATAGAAGTCAATTGATAAAGGATGTTCTTTGTACAAATTCTTCACTTAGTATTGAAAGTAAGGATTCTGAAGAAGGAAGGAACAACTTCAGTCCAGGAAAGGTGAGGATAAGGCACTTAGTTGCATCTTGGAAGAAGCACACAAGCACACAAAGACAAAAGCAAGAACAGACATACCCCAGATCCCGACATGATATCTGGCATATACTTGGCATGCAATAAATGCCAAAGTGAATGAAGTTCATGTTGAACCAGGAAAGAGTTTGTCCATTAGGCTATTCTAACTAATGCTAATTAATGCTTATTTGTCAAAATGCAAGCTATGTGGCACCTGCAACAGCATCACCAGAAAAACTTGTTTGTAATGCGTATTATTGAACCTCTCCCAGAATTACTGAATCTGAATTTCTCAGCAGTGGCCTTGACAAAATAACGGTTTAATCATTACAGAAAATGAATAGCTAACATTTACTGAGTCTGTATTAATTGCTGAGCACAGTTAAAATCACTTTACATATATTAATTATTTTAAAATCCATAAAATCTCCATGAAATAAGTGATATTATTACCCCCATTTTGCCAGTGAGATGCCTGATGCAAGGAAAAGTTAAAGATCTTTTTCAAGGTTATGCAGTTAATGGTGAAAAACATAGGATTTGAACCCAAGATGCCAGATTCCATAACACTTGCTCTAAACAAAAATATGACACTGCCTCTCCTTTGCAGTTATTCATTACAGTACCTACTCTATTTATGTCTCAGGATGGTTGTGAGGGGACTCAGGATACACCTATTAAAATGTACATATAAGGGAAAGATATTCCATTAGGCACAAATAACTATTAACTCTATAGTGAGAATTATTTATCAGGGCATGAGAAACAAAAGCCAAGTAAGAGGGAAAGTGTTTGAATATGACAATGATAACGATCACAATAATTGCAACCTATACTCATATTTATTTTTATGATCATAAAAGACAATTTTCTTTAATATTCACTACACTTTGATCTCTTGTACAGCCTTGAAAACCATATAAGGCAGGTACCATTATCATTTCCATGTTACAGATGTGAAAACTGAATCTTAATGAAATTAAGTGACCTCTCCTGGCTATATAGCTACTATGGGGTGGATTTAGAATTTAAATTCAACTGTGACATCTAGTTATTTGCCCATCATAGGGTAAAAGGAAAATATGAGTGAGTCAGAGAATGGGAGAGAATGGGAATATTGAAACATCTTTAGTAATTTGAGCTCAGTGTTGCCTGTCTCTTTATCACCAGGGAAAGGAAACTTGTTGGTGGGCTCTTAGGGACGCTTGTGTAGTGCAAGATGGATAAATGACACAGCTTTTGAACTATTTAGCTAGTCATTTATAAAACTGATTGGGGGGCCGGCCCCGTGGCTTAGTGGTTAAGTGCGTGCGCTCTGCTGCTGGCGGCCCCGGTTCGGATCCCGGCTGCGCACCGACACACCGCTTCTCTGGTCATGCTGAGGCCGCGTCCCACATACAGCAACTAGAAGAATGTGCAGCTATGACATACAACTATCTACTGGGCTTTGGGGGGAAAAATAAATAAATAAAATCTAAAAAAAAAAAAAAAAAAAACTGATTGGGCTTGTCTATAGTTTCTTTAGTCTACCAACAGTCATCTATACTTTAGGATCTGATCACATTTTCAAAGTTGAAATGTTTTAAATTTGCAGGCATTGTGCCTTGGCATACTCAAAATATTAATTTTTAAATTAAAGCTAAAAAAGGTTTGACATTCTCTGTCAAATTTAGCTGTTCCTAAATACAATATTTAGAGGTGGTAAATGAATTTTAAACTTTCACAGAAAGACATAGGAAAACAACATATATCATGTTAAAATGTCCCAGTGTGTTTTTCTCCATACATTTTTAAAATGTAATATTCCCCTCTTACATCTTAGATCCTCTACATCGTCCACTCGGACACCCGTATCTGCTTAAATCCTTCTAGTACCCAAATTTAACATCTACAATCATTATTCTATATCTGCCCCTCCTATTTCTTTAGCCAGGAAGGATCTCCCTCCTTCTCTATTTTGTCAATCTCAACTTGTCCTTCAACTATTTGCTCTTACATCACCTTTGAAAGATCTGTCCTTGTCTTCACTAACAAGTTCCACAGAGAGTTTGTATCAGCTTCCAGGCAAAAATTGTTGAGTTCTCTGTGATCTGATGCATTATTTTACCGATCTCTGTTAGTACTTCTCACATAAGTATGATTGTGAGTAAGCATTTGCCTTTCTTATTTCATTTTCTGCTCTTTGAGGGCAGGAGCTAAATCTTGTTTGTTCCTCATAGAGCCCTGGTGCGAGCTGATAGATGGGAGGTTCTCAGGCTGTGACTAACATGCTCTTAATAATGATACTCTGTTTTTTTCCCTGCCTGTTTAGTGGAACCATTTGAGCCATGGTAATGAGGAGTTAGAAGTAGCTGTCAGTTCCCCTCTTCACTGACAAGTATCAAGCCAATGTGTGATTTCCTCAGAGGATATTGTCCAAATGTGACTAATATGCAACAAATTGCTCACAAGCAAACCTTGCCCTGGTTTCCATTATGAATTCTATAATGTGTTTGCAGGTGGCTCTGCCAATCCTGAAAGATGTGGGATCAAATAAACCTCATAGATTCATTCCTTATTGCTAATTCCAGAGAGGCGGCCCAAAGCCCGCATTCACATTCTCTGAGTCTCTAATTTCTGCTCCTGTTCCTGTTGCCTCAGCTTACTTGGTCCATCTCTTCCGTTCACACTCCTGTGACGGATGTCACTGGCCTCAAGAGGAATTATAAAGCATAGTTAACTCTTACAATCATGTTTTCAGAAGGCGTGGGTGGGAAGTAAGGAAGGACTGTTAGTTGCAGTATGTGCTGGTGTCCTACAGGTGTGGGGCATACTAAGCTAAAGCCCCCCATTTTATTATGAGGCAGGGGGTCTTGCCTTTTTACAGCACTGAACTAGTGCTTCCCAAGCTTCATGTTTGTTTAAAGTAGAGTCACAGTCACAAATGTCTCTAACCACCAATAGAGTACAGTAAACGTGGCAAGCCAGCTGGAGCAAGGCAACAGGGTATGTGTGGATTCCTGGCTAATTGTAGGGTGTGTGTTCATCCTGACGGCACCTGCATTCAATTTTTAAACACTGTATGGGCTAAACCAAGCATAATAATTGTCAAGTGCCTCCCCTCAATCATTTTTTTGTGTCCCAGAGTCTGGTTGGTCTACGTAAAACGTTCCATAAACTCTAAAATCAGAAAGAAAAGATATCATATTGCAGTGGCGTAAAGTGTTGAAAATAAGTTAAAGAAGAGTTTTTATAAATAAATTAATTCAAATTCATAGTAGGTCAGCAAAGGAAAATAGATAAACAGGACAATATAACAAATAAGTGTAAATGCAAATTCTATAACTTTTCCTACTGCTTTTGCTGTTAATTATATTTTTATTAATTACCAGGGGGATAAAAAGGAAAATGTATAAAATGCATTTAAGATTTAGAAAATTATTATAAAACAAGCCATTCAGTTTAAAAACAAGATAACCCTGGACTTTGGAGTCCTGTTTAAACCTGTCAAATTCAATCCTCTTTTCCTCCCTCAGAAATAACCACTGTCCTGAGGTTTGTGTTTATCATGCCCTTTGCACTGATATGAATATGCTGTGAATGCTTTGCATTCATAAGCAATATCTTGTTTGGTTTTTAATGTTTTTAAACTTTCCATAAATGGCAGCATGCTCTGTGTGTTATTTTATAACATCCTTTATTTGCTTAACCTTACACTTCTGATAATCATCCATGCTTTTAGTGTGCCTGTATTCATCCTTTTTTCATTGCTTTATAGGCTGCTATTTATCCATCACCTTGTACTATTGAGAAAAGTATAGCTTAAAGCATCTTGCACATGGCCCCAGTGCATGGATGCAAGAGTTTCTCTGGGGTGGCTTTCTAGGAAGGGAATGGTGGGGTCACAAGTATCTTGGACACCTTGTGCAAGGCTGCACAAACTCTTGGTCTCACCTATGACTCTAAAAATGGCTCTGACACACAGTCTCTTGAAAGTTGACCTGCTTTGTTTTGCCAGCACCACATCTTAAAGATGCATCATGCATCTCTCATTTCCTGCCCCAGGGTTTTTCTGAAGAATCAGTGGGAGACACCTGCAGGAGCGTGCTCAATACTTACCGTATCTTCTTTCACGTATGCCCTTACGTTAGGCCAACAGATCCAGCTGGTATGCATAACTCCAACTCTACTAGACAAGTGTAAACTGTTTTCAAAAGTTATTGTACCAATTTACACTCTTACCAGCAGTGCTTAGGATGTTTCATCCTTGCCAAAACAATACTGTCAGACTTTGTGCTTTTTAACTTGACCAGTCTGGGAGCTGTGACATAGTATCTCCGTGTGATTTCTTCATTCATTTCCTTGAACACCAGGGAGGTTGACCACCTTTTCACACATTTGGTAGCCATTTAGGACACGTCATAGGTGAAAGGTCTGTGGAAGGTGTTTATCTGTTTATCTACTTGGTAGATTTTTTCTAATGGAATTGAAGTCATTCCTTATAAATTTTAGGCACATATGTTTTCAGATTTATTATGTTTTCTCTTTTGATGTTTTTTGATGAGCAAGTGTATTTAATTTTTTGTCATGGGAATTAGTAATATTTTCCTTTACTTTTAGAATATTCTTGCTCTTGATTAAAAAGCTGCTTCTTAGCCTGAGGTAAAAGGTAGTTTCTATATTACTTTCTACAAGTTGAATAATGTTGCTCTCACCTTTGGATAGTTAGTCCACCTAGAACTAATTATTTTGCATCACGGAAAGTAGGGGTCTGATTTTATTTTACTTTATTTTAATATGGAATACCAACTTTCCCAGAACCATTTATACAAATGTTCTTTCTCTTACTAGTCTGATCATTTATGATCTATATCCTCTAGAACACTAATTTATGATATAGATCATAAATGAAGCATACAAATAATTAGGGATCTTCACCTCCTGCTGTTATTCTATCCTATGATTTATTTTTTTGTGTGTGAGGAAGGTTGGCCCTGAGCTAACATCTGCCAATCCTCCTCTTTTTTTGCTGAGGAAGACTGGTCCTGGCTAACATCCGTGCCCATCTTCCTCCACTTTATATGAGATGCCGCCACAGCATGGCTTGCCAAGCAGTGCATCCGTGCATGTCCGGGATCCGAACTGGCGAACCCCGGGCCACCGCAGCAGAGCACGCGCACTTAACCGCTTGAGCCACCGGGCCGGCCTCTAGCCTATGAATCTTTATCTCTATTTTATGTCAAAAACTTAATGCTGAATTAATCTAGGTTTTTAATCATATTTATTATCTGGAAAAGCAAGTCCTCATATTCTTCATCTTGTACAAAAATATATTTATTATTGTTGACTCTTTGTATTTCTATAAACATTTTTTAGTCATCTCATCAATTTCCAAAATATTCTGTTGGGGATTATTTGCAGTTTTTTAAAATTATGATTGGATTTGGGAAAGATTACTTACTTTTGCTGTTAAATTACCCAATCTAAAAATATTATTATTTCTGTATATATTAAGCTTTGCTTTTATTTAATAATGTTTTATAATTTTCTTGATAACCATGCAAACCTTTTGTTATATTTATTTCAAAATTCTGTATATTTAATGCCATGTAAAATTTACCGTTTTAAATTAAATTTTAAAATATTTTTGCTGGTGAGAAGACGTGATTAATTTTGTATATTTTTTTTACCCATTGAGTGGACAATCTCTCTATTAATTCTAGTCGTATATCTGTGGATTATATTGTTTTAAGCAATCATACCATTATTTAGGAATGCTTCTCTTTTTATTTCATATATATTGTATTTGTTTTTATTTCCCCATAAAACTTGATATGCAATATCAACTATCCAATGCAATAATAAAGAGATGTGGATATGGAATCCATATCTTTTTTCTAATCTTAAAGGGAGTGGGTTCAATATTTTATCATTAAATATAATCTTTGTACTTATTTTTGTAGATATTTTTATCAGAGTATTGAAGCTGCATTTTATTCCTAAAATACCCAGAATTTTGTTTTGCTTTATTTCTTTGTTTTATTTTGTTTTCAATCAATGGTTGTTTAATTTTATCAAATGCTTTTACTGTGTCTATTGAGTTAATCATATGATTTTTTTTGTTAATGTGTGAACGTGGTGTTGGAGCAACCTCTATCTGTACATGAAAATACAAACTTCCTAGTCTCCCTTTCAGTGACCTATGGCCAGGTCGTTGGGTTTTTGCTAACAGAATATGAGTAGAAGTGAAACATCGATGTCAGGCCTGGCCTCTAGGTATCCTTTTGCTTTCTCCTCCGTTATCTTTCTCATTTCCAGTTGGTGGGAAAGTAAATAACCATGGCATCCTTGAAGAAAAATGGCAAAGCCTCCCTCAGGTCAAGTCCCTGAAAGTGGTGTATATTTTTAATGATTATGAGACTATTTACATGTTCTTTTTCTTCTTGAATCAGTTTTACTGTGATTTGCTTTTCTAAACAATTATTGATTTCATGTAAGTTTTCCATATTTTTTCATGATTTTTATAACTTTCTTTTATTAAATATATTATGCCTGTAGTAGCTGTACTTCTATCTCCTTTTAAAATTCTAATATTGTTTATCTTGCCTTCTTTATTCTTGGTCAAATTTTCAACACATTTGTCTCTTAATAGAAACAACTTTGGGATTTACACAGTCTCTCAATTTTTTGTTTGTTTTATATTTTATTAATTTTTGTTCTTATCTTCATTATTTTGTTTTACCTACCTGTGTTGGGTTTGTTCTACTGTTTTTTTTTATATAAATTCCTTAAACCAGATGCATAGATCATTAATTTAAAAATGCCTTCTCTAATATAAATACTAAAACTATAAATTTTCTTGAAAATACTGCTTTAACTCCAACTCAGAAGTTTTTAATATGATATATTATAGTTGAATTCTCAATATTTTTCAATGTATAACATAACTGATTCTTTGATGAGTGAGTGGGTTATTCATAAGTGTACTTCTAAACTTATTTTTTTGTATGGCTTTTTACCAAAATTAGATATTCTCAGAAAATGTACTATGTAGGATACCAATTATTTTGCATTTTTAAAACTAGCTATATGGCTAATATGTGTCAGTTTTTGTTAATGGTCTTTGTGTGCTTGAAAAGAGTGTGTATTATGCAATTGTTAGATGTTCTATATATGATCTTTAGATATAGGGTTTCTAGATGAAACATAAGATGCTGTGTTAAATTTGAATTTTAGGTAAACATTTTGGAAATGTTCCAAAATATTTGTTATCAGTTAAAATTTACGGAGTCATTCTATTTTTTCTTCTCTTGCTAAATCTGGCATCCCTAATTAGATAAATCCTATTAATTTTGTTATTTTAATCTTCCACATTATTATTATAGTCTGCTTGATCTGTTAGTGAGAGAGGAATGTTAAAACTTTCCCTGTGATTTTGGACTTATCAAAGTCTTCTTATATTTATGTCGTTTCAAGTATTTGAAATTATATCACTGCATACATACAAACTCATATATTTTATATGTTTCAGGTAAATTTAGTATTTTTTCCTGAATTACTTGCTGATCCTCTTGAGATCTAGCAATGATTTTTGCCCAGCATTCTATTTTCCTGGGTGTCAATACAGCTACAGCAGCTTTCTATTTGTTTGCGTTTCATTTATTCACCCAATACATATTTATTGTCTATTACATGCTATGCACAAAGAAAAGCAAAAAATGAGAAAAAAAATAAGTCCCTGATCTCACAAAGCTTCCATTCTTGTGGTACAAGATAAACCGGTTAGTAAAATTTATACTGCATGATACGATGATGTATGCCGTAAAGAAAAGTAAGCAGATTTTTTCTATTGTTTCTCTTGCCCGGTCAGATGTGGTGTTAGAAAAGATGTTGCTAAGACCGATGTCGAAGAGCGTACTGCCTATGTTTTCTTCTAGAACTTTCACAGTTTCAGGTCTTACATTCAAGTCTTTAATCCATTTGGAGTTAATTTTTGTGTATGGTGTAAGGTAAGGATCTACTTTCATTTTTTTGCATATGGCTATCCAGTTTTCCCAACACCATTTGTTGAAGAGACTTTCTTTTCCCCATTGTATGTTCTTGGCTCCTTTGTCAAAGATTAGCTGTCCATAGATGTGTGGGTTTATTTCTGGGCTTTCGATTCTATTCCATTGATCTGTGTGTCTGTTTTTGTGCCAGTACCATGCTGTTTTGGTTACTATAGCTTTGTAGTATATTTTGATATCAGGGAGTGTGATACCTCCAGCTTTGTTCTTTTTTCTCAGGATTCCTTTAGCTGACCGGGCAAGAAAAACAATAGAAAAAATAAACAAATGAGACTACATCAAACTAAAAAGCTTCTGCACAGCAAAGGAAACCATCAACAAAACGAAAAGACAACCTAACAATTGGGAGAAGATATTTGCAAACCATACATCTGATAAGGGCTTAATCTCCAAAATATATAAAGAACTCATGCATCTCAACAACAAAAAAACTACCAACCCAATTAAAAAATGGGCAAAAGACCTGAACAGACATTTCTCCAAAGAAGATATACAGATGGCCAACAGACACATGAAAAGATGTTCAAAATCACTAACTATCAGGGAAATGCAAATCAAAACTACAATGAGATATCACCTCACGCCTGTCAGAATGGGTATAATTAACAAGACAGGAAACAACATGTGTTGGAGAGGATGTGGAGAGAAGGGAACTCTCATACACTGCTGGTGGGAGTGCAAACTGGTGCAGCCACTATGGAAAACAGTATGGAGATTCCTCAAAAAATCAACGATAGAACTACCATATGATCCAGCTATTCCACTGTTGGGTATTTATCCAAAGAACTTGAAAACACCAATTTGCAAAGGTACATGCACCCCTGTGTTCATTGCAGCCTTATTCACGATAGCCAAGACTTGGAAGCAACCTAAGTGCCCATCAAGGGACGAATGGATAAAGAAGCTGTGGTATATATACACAATGGAATACTACTCAGCCATAAGAAACGACGAAATCCAGCCATTTGTGACAACATGGATGGACATTGAGGGTATAATGCAAAGTGAAATAAGTCAGAGGGAGAAGGCCAAATACCGTATGATTTCCTTCATTAAGTAGTAGATAATAACAACAATAAACAAACACATAGGGACAGAGATTGGATTGGTGGTTACCAGAGGGGAAGGGGGGAGGGTGGAGGGTGAAAGGGATAATTCGGTACATGTGTGTGGTGATGGGTTGTAATTAGTATTTTGGTGGTGAACATGATGTAGTCCATGCAGAAATAGAAGTACAATGATGTACACCTGAAATTTTTGCAATGTTATAAACCAATGTTACTGCAATAAAAAAAAAAAAAAAAAGAAAAGTAAGCAGAGAAGAGAGATAGGGAGTGCCAAGGTTGGCCTTATTGCTCTCGCAGAAATATGAAGATTAGACTCTGAGAGATGAAATTTGACCTGGATATCCTTAGTTTATTTTAGTGATTCGTGGAAACAAGCAAAAAGAACTTAAAGTGTTTATTTCTGATGATCTCAAGAATAGATGTAGCGCGGTTGTCAGTGTTGGGGGCTGTGGTGAATAGGGACTTGCTAGAATGATTCAAAGTTCTGGGGCCTTCTCTTCACTTCTACTAATAATGGTTATTTACCGGGAAATGGGCAAACACTTTCAGAACACAGGACATGCCTCGCTTCTCCTTCTTTCCCAACTGTGGAGGTAAGGAAGGACATAGATGCTCACATAATAGAGAGGGCACTGTAACCCCGCCATAGCAAAATCCATGAAGGTAAAAATCGCCTTCATCAATCCAAGTGTCACCGACCTTTACCGTGTCCTCTTTGCATTTTAAGTATTTAACACTTACAAAGATGAGCAGTGTTTAGCACTCTGAAAATAACTCTTTCTTTTTTATTTATTAATTTAAACCTATCCCTCGTAAATTTTAAAAAGTGCACACAACATACGCAACTTAATAAATTATTACAGCTTGAGAATTAACATAATACCACTCAAGTCCAAAAATATCATATTGCCAATATTAGGAGTCCTCATCAGGACTCACTGGTAAACCCCTCACTGGGTCTTACCCAGTCCCAGCACTCTAACTCTCTAGTATGCCTTATTTTGTTTCTTTGACTCAAGGTTATGTGTGTAAGATTCTTCCATGTTATATGGAACTGTGAATTGGTAATTTGCTTTATTTCAAATATTTCAAAAAAATTTTTATTTGAAATATTAGTTGTGTGAATATAACACACTTTTACTATGGATGGCCATCTGAGTTGTTTTCAGTTTTGAGCTAATCTGAATAGTGATGCTATGCACAGTTTTTGCACGTCTCCTAGGATACATGTGCTCTTTTTCCTGTTAGTTGCATAGAGGTATTGGAAGGGCAGGGCCATCGGTTCCGTGCATCTGCAGATTTATTAGATGGTGCCATTTTTTTCCTAAAATATTTATATGAAATTGTCCTCCTATCAGCAGTCTCCGAGCATTGTGTCATTACTTCACATCTCTACAGTTCTTGACTCTGACGGATTTACTTATTCATTTATTCATTCATTTGAGCCAATTTGCTGAGTATGTAGTGTTATCTAACTGTATTTCTCTGATTGATAATGAGTTTGACAACTTTATCACAGGTTTATTTACCTTTTGTATTTTCCATTTTGTGAAATGCCTTTTTTTCTGATAGGCTGTCTATTGTTTCATTATTTTGTAAAAGTCAATTATATAATCTGTAAATGTTACTCTTAGTGGTATCTTTTGACATGCATAAGCTCTTAACTTGATGAAGACGGGCTTATTGATCTTTTCTTTTATGGACAGATAACACACGTTGTGTATTGTGTAACATGCCTTTCCTTTCTTGAGATCAGGAAGATGGTGTCACACTGAGAAAGACTGGCTAAGCCAGGGGCACATCTAAGTTTGAGGAGTTCCAAAGACTGACCTTGCCTCACTGCCAGCAAGACACTGGTCCCATCTGAAAACACAGCCAAAAAAACAAAACAGATACTTCCACCAAACAAAAATGTTTGCACTGGAAATATGGAGTGGTCATTATTAGAATTATACAATACATAGAGTGTGAATGAATCATTTGCCATTTCTTATTAATGGGTTAGAACTAGCCTTGGATGAACAGGGAGGAATAAACAAGTATTTCAGAGCAGTCTGCTTAGCTGAATGGAATGAATTCTGCAACCTGGGGCACTGGGTAGCGTTCGGTAAATTATCCTTGTCCATGAACTAAATGTGGGCACCCCTTAAAGAGTTCATTCACCTCACATGGATGAGCAGTTTACATCAGATAACAGATTCTTCACCTCCATGATCCTGCCTGCTGCTATTATCTCAAAGATTTGTCTCTGTCCTTTCACTTACATCTCTGGATCAGGCTGGGGAATTGGATGGCTTTAAAAGCACAGACAGTTTTTCCTCTGCCTGTCTTCCAGACATGAATGTGCATACGGTGAACTGCTTTATGGGAGGGAAAAAAGATGGTTTAGAAATGATTTGAGAGATGGAAGGACACATCATGTTCTTATTTCCTTGTAGCGTATCGCCATGCTGTGCTGTGATTTTGGGTTACTGAAAGAACAATTAAAACATGTTTATGATTAGTATATTTATGTAGTAAGTTAACTTCAGTGACGTTTATTTTTAGTATCATGCACTATGTATTTTATATACCTGTATGCAGTAGGATGCTTTATTTTTTTATTATTATTATTTTTTTTAAATTTTTTGTTTATTGCAGTAACATTGGTTTATAACATTGTAAAAATTTCAGGTGTACATCATTGTACTTCTATTTCTGCATGGACTACATCATGTTCACCACCAAAATACTAATTACAACCCATCACCACACACATGGATGCTTTAGATTTAAAGTACTCTACTTTCATATGTCAAACACACACAGACACACACATATATACGTATATGTTAATTTGTTTAATCATCAATGAACAGATTGTAGATATCAATAGCCCAATTTTAAATATGTAGAAACTGAGGTTCAGAGAAGTTAATCTCGCCTGAATTTACACAACTGATAAGCAATAGAAATGGACTTAAACCCAGTGATCTAAAGTTCATTCTCTTAAATGCTACACTGGGGCATTGGAATTTAGTACTTAATGGAGTAAGACCTGCAATGTAGCAGATTAAAAAGATTCAGGTACTGGAAATTGATTTAATGCTTGGAAAATACATTGCAAGTAATGAAATTCAAGAATAACAGTAAAATGGGAACAAATGTTAATAAACCCATTTCGACAAATGAAAAGTGGGATACAATTAATAAGCTGAACTGTTCACAGATCAACTTAAAATTAAGGCAAATGAACACTAAATAGTTTATGTCTAGGCATAGCACTATTCTTGGTCCGTTTCACAACGGCACTGTAAGTGTGTGTTTATCTGCGCGTGTGTGGGCGTGTGTGTATAATAGCACTTCATGAGTCATTTTGGATTTGATCTTCACAACAAAACCAGCAAGGCAGTAATTATATTCCCCAATTTACATGTGAGTAAACTGAGGCAGAAAGAGACTAAGTTAACTTCCAAAGGTCATAAAGTCAGTATGTAGTCAAGCCAGAGTTAAAAACTGGGTCCATTTGGTGTTGATTTCAGTGATTTTTTAAAAATTTCCTCTGTATTTTCCTATATCTTTGTCAAGTTGTGGAGATGCTTACTAGTTATTTCTGAGACTCACAGTGAAAGATTTGTGTATTAGTGAAACGTAGAAGTGAAGCTGGATGGAAAGTTGCCTTCTACAGGCTATGCTTTGGTAAGAAGAGCTGAATTTGAAATTATTTTCATTAGTTTCAAATTGATTAACAACTAGATAGGAAAAATGTGAGAGACTAGTTGTAAAGTCAGTGTCGTGCCTTTGCAATGCTCAAAATTACACAAAGAGTCAGTCTCCAGTAGTACAGCTATCTCTTTTGTTTCAAATCACCTTAATTCCACAAGTGTATATCGATTTCCACTGTTTTTACGATTCAATTTGAATTTTCAATGGAAAGCAGACTTTCAAACATTTTAAAATAAAAACTAAGCTTTTTCGTTGCCTTTTCTGAGGAATGTTTGAATCTTTTCTGGACTAGATAAAACATCCTCTCCTTCCAGGAATGGATACCCGGCCATTGTACTTCTGAAGAAAAATCCTGTCTGACTTTGAAAAATAGAGAAGGAGACCAGCTTTTGTGTTTGAAATGAATTGGGCTCCAGTATATAATTAAAACTCTTCCTGAGCAGACAACCAGGGCTATTATGGAAGAAAAGAAGAAAATATGGGTTTTTAAGGAGGCATAAAGGGGGTTTGATTCTCAAGTTTGAGAGGCAGGGGAGGTGGGGAATGTAGGGATAGGTAGATGCCAAGAGTCTCAGAGCTGGGTTTGTTCCTGAAGGGTCTGAGTTCAGCTGGTAGGTGCTTTGTGATGGGTTGGCAAGAGCATCCAGGTGAGGTGCTTGGAGTTATGATGGGTTGGAGTCATGTGTTTAAGGAGATGGGAGCTTCACATTTGCCTGATCCCAGGTCTGTGCTAGTTGACGTCACTTTTAAGGTAATAGAAAAACTCATGCTACTAATAGTGTAAGTGCCCTCACCAACCACATATCAGTCACTTTACAAATGGGAATGAGGTCCAAATGATGTCACAGTGCTTTCCTAGACCCTCCAGGCACTCTCTGAGAATGCCTCTGTGCAGCTTGCCCCCTCCCAATGCTGAGCACATTTGTAAGAACGAAAGGAGACCCCTGTACCCCTGTCAGAAAGGGGAAGAAGTGATTTTTTCACTGTATCTGGCATTGAACTAGGTAAGCACTCAGAGCTGGGACAGTGCAGCTAGATTATAGAGACCATGGTGAGTATGCATCATGGGCATCACCAGGATAGAATGTGAACAATTGGAATTACTGTAAAACTACCTGTTCCAGGCATTGCTATAGTAACTCTATATCTTTTGTGTTTTTAATTCTCTCTCTTTTTTTTAATTCTCAAGCTTGTACAGTGAGGTGGATATTTTCATCTCCACTTTAAAGACAGAATGAGTTGGAGCTTAGAAAGATTACAGAACTTACTTATGATCACTTGCATCACAAGGCAAGAGCTAGGATCAGAGAGTTTGTTGGTCTAACATCAAAGCCCTCCTCTTTTATGATGTAGCGTTGCTTCTTTGTGTTAATTCTCTGTGTGGCTTTAGGGAAATCATTTAAAGGCTTTGGACATCAAACCACGTATCTGGGGATGTAGAACAAAATGATTGTCTGTTACAATTTCTTGCAGGCTTGCATTCCCACGTGGAGGAAAGCAGGAATGGGCCACCTTTGCACATGCTTTCCCCTTGAATAACACTTGCTAGAATATATTGAAATAACCAGCTAAGTGTATCAAAATTGTATATCTCTTATCTCTCACTCCTGCTTTCCTGTATGTGCTTTTCCTGGAGGTTCTGGGAGGAGGTGGGAGTGCAGCAGAGTTATTAAAGCAAGAGCAGCCCTGTCTTAACTTTGCTCCTTGGATTAAAAGGAATTTGCTCTTGTCCTTGGCAAGAGGACGAGTAATGGAACTGTTTTCAAATCTACACTTCTTTCACAATCATCATCAAGAAACAGACAAATTCTAAATGTATTCAAGGGATGTCTGATTGCTTCCTCTCCATTCTGAGTGAGTTGGCTTAAGGGTCATGGTTGACATGGGAACAACAAATGGAGGGAGCTTCTCAGAGTGTTCCTTACAGTGAGTTATGCCAGCTGTCTGTCTCCTCCAAGTTGTCTAGTTGGATTGATAAAGAAGGCTCTATGAGTTGGAAAAAGATAACTAAAGATAAATTCCACAGCATTGGTAATGAGGCAGGAGAGGTTAAAAGACCAATAAACTGGAATGTCATTCCAGAATCCTTCATCTGAGTCAGATCCTGGAATGAAGGTCACACAGTGGTTAAGGCAAAATAATAGCAGGCCTTGAGTAAAAATGTTCCTTAGATTTAACTAGTGAAGAGGGAAAGAAAAATGTGGGGCAAGCAAACATCCATCACAATTCAAAATCTCTCTCCTCTAGTGTGTTGCTAATCCCTTTCAGCTGTCACACGGAGATGATGAATGTAGTAGACCCTTTGGAAGAAGTACAGTGGCACACTCATGATGTGTGGTATTTGTGGAGATGCCCCCAGAGGACATGTTTTGTGTAACATTGTTACATCCCCATCTGGCACCATCTGGCCACTCTCCTCCCAAGTAAGAAGGTCAGACAATACATGAAAAACAACAAAGCCAACGCCTTGGCTTCAAGATAGATTCAGATGAGAGAGAGAGAGAGAATATATATGAAGGCATCTCCATTTTGGGGCTCTACACACATTTTTGAAAGTGTTTTTGATATCAGGGAATTGATCAGCTGATCATATGCTGACATTGATTGTTCTTGTGTTTGCATTGTTTTCCCTATACCATTTGTGAGCCACTCAGCCTTCTCTTATGGGTCTGCATGTTCCACAGTGTGTGC
This sequence comes from Ceratotherium simum simum, assembly GCF_057802395.1. Classification (NCBI taxonomy): domain Eukaryota; kingdom Metazoa; phylum Chordata; class Mammalia; order Perissodactyla; family Rhinocerotidae; genus Ceratotherium; species Ceratotherium simum. The sequence goes on from NC_141922.1 coordinate 7,328,792, forward strand.
TGGAATGGTCAATAGTAAGCTGCAAAAGGATAGAATGAAATAACAGAAAGGCTCAAGTCTTAGCATTCCACTTACTAATTGTGAGGTTGAAAAACTCTGGCAGATGGGTGAACACTGGATGGAATAGTACTTTTTTTTCCCGGTAGATAGAGACACCCATAATCCAGGATTACATGTGAATCGTGTACTCCTGGAGAGAAGGGACAAAATGAAGCATTTTGTCCGAGGTGCAATTGCTGCCCAGAAGACCAGAAATGAGTTCATGGTAAGAGTGTTTGAGGACAAGTGGGCAGTAGAGAACAAAGCTAACAGCTTAAATTGTAGACCATGATCAATCAGAGTGGGGTGTGAAAAGTCTGGCCCAATTTGGAGCACACATTTTCTCCCTAAGGAGACCAGTGTTCTAAACTAGGCTGGTGTTCAGGCAGTAGAGTTCAGCTCAGGGCGGGGCGGGGAGGCAGGAGCTGGAGAGGAATTCAAGGGCATGGAGCAAATGTTAATGCAAGGTCCCCTCTTGAAGACAGTTGGGCATAATGATTACAGAGACTGTCCAACATGTGATCACTATAATGATCACAGAGAGTGTCAAACACGAAGAGGCAGTTTGGGGACACACAAACAGGTTTGAAGCAAAGAGCCTAAAGCCAAAGTCAACAGAATCTGAAGCAGTGACCGTTTCGGAAAGGGGAGGTATCCAAATAGAGGGAGAGGGCTTCACAGGGTGCCTATGTGAGAAGGGAAAAGTTAAGAACACGGGGCTTGTATGGATCTTGGACCATAGTTCAAGTTTAGTCCAACTGTTTAAAGGCAAAGAGATAGGATGGACCCTGAATAACTGTTGGGAAACAATTCATTCCCTTGAACCACCATTTTCTCATGCACAAAATGAAAAAAATGACACTCTCTAATCTAAATTATAACTATCAAATAAATTAATGTATGTGAACTAAAATGTGAACAATTTATTAATAGTTTTAAAAATAGTTAATATTAAGTATTTTATTACTTACCAAACACTATGTTTCACACATTTATCTCATCTATTTCTCCAAAGGCATAGTGCTAGTGTATCCTTGTTACAGCGCTGTGAGGTACAAATGCTTTTTATCCCCAGGAAAGTAGGCTCAGAGAGAATGTGGGTAATCTGTCACCAGTCACACAGCTAGTAAGTAGCAGAGCCAATATTTGGCTCCAGGAACTTATGCCAAAGCTCAAGGTCATGTCTACTAAACTGTGTGGTGACTCAAGTTCTAACCCATGGGACAGTCTGGCAGGAGGATCTGCATAAGAGGGTGGTCCAGATGAAGAGCTATTAACATTTAAATGCCTATTGCCAAACAAGGTTAATAAAATATCTGAACAATCTTATCCTTCCTAGTTGACTTAACCTCCTGCCCTTTCACTGTCTTCCTTAGAGTCTAAGAGGCATCATCACTGACATATATTTATGACAATGGCAAAGACCTGGATGTGATAACACTGTTCTAATACTTTCCATTGTATCAAATGGAACATTGGAAGGTTCTTTTTCTCTCTTCCATCTTCATCTTCATGTAATAGATATTGAGTAGGCTGAAAGACCTACTGCTGATAATGATTCACATCTATTTTGCCAAACCTTTTAGGTGTTAAAGAGTCAAAAACTCTGTAGACAACTCCTAAGACCACATCACATGCTGAGAGTATATGAACCTGTGATTTATTGGGCTGATAGGTCGGCCTCCCAAAATGTGCAAGACAAAAAGAGTGTTGATTCATCCACATGATGACAAACTTTAAAATACTGACATGAAATACCATCAGACATTTATGCTTGTCCCCCGCAATTGTTACCTGCACATGGTAGATGCTAAAGCATAATACTTCCATTCTATGTCTTACACACACACAGTCTAATGCATAATAGTTCCTCTGTACACACACACACATCACTGCAGAATCACACCCACACATATAGTCAAACGCATGTAACTCCTCAACAGAGGATATTACTTTGTCCTCATTCTTCTTCTGTCTCTTTCATTGCTCTTCTCACTGTTCTTCGATGGATTCCTTATCGTTATACACTAGTTGTTTTTGTTTTTGCTTTTTTAACTTTCTGCAGGGTGCATGTGTTTGTTTATGTATTTGGTGAACACATATTTATTAAGCACCTACTGCCTGCCAGTTATGCTGGACACCGAGGCTAAAAGTATGAACGAGTCAGGCAAGTTTCTCTCCTTGAGGAGGATGTCTTCTATTGTCAGGAGATAGAAAAGAAAAGAGTCAGTAAATGAATATTTCAGAGCAAGAAAAAGGAAAATGAAAGGAAATTATCCCCTTCAGAACGCATTTTTCACTCCATTCTTCATTCATTCAGCTACTATCAGGCACTCATTATCTGCCAGAAAGTATACCAGGGGCTGGGAATAAACTCTGAGAAAATGTAGAATCTGGTGGGGCAAACTCACAGTAGTTCAGGAAATGGAGGGAGAGGAGACAAGGACGTCCTATGTGTAAAGAGAGTGGATCATTTCAGAAAATAGATATGTGTGCTGTAGAGGATTACACTAAGATACAGTGAGCAAGAGGACCATCAGTGAGTCCATGGAGATGTTAAAGGGAGGGGCTTCCATAGCATCATAAGCTGACGTGTTGGTAGCAGGTAAAGTGGAGAAAGTGAACAGGGGCTACACTTATATGATGTTGATATTGAATGGTATATCCGCACGCCCTCCAGGAGCAGTTCAGCTGACTCCATATCTTATCAACAGAGTGATTCAGAATTGCCTTTCAGAAAATTTGCAATGTCATGAAGCCAGGGCATGTGCAAAAGAAGAAATTGTGACCTGAAATGACCTCAGAACCAAAGATCCTCCTTCTCATGGAACACAAGGACCAGGACACAATCAGAACTTGAAAGCTGGGCTCTTATCAGAAGTGAGGGGTCTCTCATTCAGGAAGATCTGGTGTTAAAATTCCTTCCCCACCTCATGAAAAAGGTTTAGAACCCTGTTATAAATGTTGAAAACCTTACCATAAATTCTTGAAGCCCACCAATTAAAACCTGTCCCATCAGCATTTCCACATGCCAGCCTGTTCTCTCTAAACTCTTAAATTTTGCCCCAAATCCTAATTGGGGAGACAGATCTGAGGGCACACGCCCTGATCTCCCTGCAGATTGATCTCACAGAATAAAGCTGATCTCTTTTCCCAAAGGCTGATGCCATAATTAATTGGCTCATTTATGCACATCCAGCCGAGAATCCCAATTTTGTGCTGTAACAATAGGAATAAGATAAAGGTTGGTAGATTTACGGAGAGGCAGTATGAAAGGAGGTTTTTCAATGAGTAAAATCTTATGTTTGTAAAATAAAATATAAAATCTTGTGTTTGTAAACCAAGAGAAAGTATGCGAAGGAGGGAAGGCAGTTGAATATAAAAGAGAAAGGGAACAGGATCTCAAAGGAGCAGACCATGAAAGTATTCAGAATTTGAATAGATGAAGTAGTTCCTCTTCCTGAGACTGGAGGAAAGGAAAGGAACATGGGTATTTTCATGGATATGTTTAAGGCCAAGAGGAAAGAAAACCAGGGAGAATGAGCAATTAGCATCCTTTGTCTCTGAAAATGATTAGATAGTTAAGAGCCTATGTCCTAGAGGCAGACTTCTCAGATAGGAATCCATTCTCCATCACCTAACGGTTGTGTGACAAAGGTTCAAAGTCTCTCTGTGTCCTGGTTCTTCATCTCCAAAACAGAAATATTGTATCTCATAGGAAATATTGTATCTCATAGGATGACCCTCACAGAGCCGATGTGAGGTTGTGATGAGGTAATATGTAAAAGTGTTATAACAGTGCTTGGTACCTAGCAGGCACATACTACTACTATTTTATTATTTATTATTTATTTGTATATTTATTATTACTGTTATAAAACTAAAAATTTTACTAACTCATGATTACTCTTTAACTCTATGTTCACTATTTATCTCCAAATTCCAAAATAGGCCTATATAACATGTCTCACAGCAGTTTGTACTTCCCATATCATAGGCAGGAGTTCTAAATTTAGCTCTACCCCCAAGGCCTCTGTCCTTGAAACCAAAGCAAGCTGTGCTTTTGGCATTGCTAAGGCTCAACATTAGTAAAAGGTCATAGATAACAGATTCACAACACCCTTCTGGTTTGATTTTTGGCAACTTGCTATTTCATATCGTACAAATAATCATAAAATTAAACAGCATCCACTTATAATTTTATAGCAATTGCTCACATAGCCTTTGCCAGGTTTCCCATAACTTCACATATAATTAGTATGTAATCTTCAGGAATAAATAACACTCTAAGTAGTCTGTAATCTGTAATTATATTCACAGGCAAGGTGTGTATCTGTATGAGTGTATGTTTAAGTGAACTGAGACAGTCTGAAAAACACTGCTTTTTTAATAAAGAAAATAAAAGGGATTATGTGGATTTCATGTGTAAACTATTTTCAGTGCTACTAAAAAATAAGTGAAATTAGATAAAACCTGTTTATTGCATTTCTATGTCCTCATATTATACATGGCAATAGCTATATTTACAAAATGGCAATAACAAATATATGTATTACTCATCATGACTGAGCAAGCATGTCAAAAACACTAGATATGCAAAGAAGATATGATCTCTGGCTATATAAAGCTCATATTCAATTTGGAAAATAGAAATCACATCATCATATAATTTGAGTATTTTGTAAAACCTTTTTCCCAGATGAAGAGATATTTAGAGATCCGTAAGTAGACTAATCAAAAGTCATGAAAGTTGAACTTGAATTTGAACCCAGAGTTTTTAGATTAATATTGTATATTCTTGTGACACCATCATTTTAAAATATGAATCAAATTATTTTGAAGAAAAACGATTAGGAAATACTGGCCCACACAACAAAGGAGTTAACCTCCTGTGTCTCAAGCCAGGTATACAAGAGGGAAAAAGAGCTTGGCAGCTTAGTAAGAGGGATGAGAGAAGGGGAAGTGAGGGATGGATACAAAGTTTCCTTCTTTTGAAGTTGCTTACTAGAAACATTAACGATGGAAATACAGGAAAAAACAATTTTTCTCATTTTATTAAAAAATGCCATCCTGTTGTCAATTAACAAAATCTGAGATATGAAAGTCTGCAGACAAAAAGGGTTAAGAAGGAATTACATGTGCCTGAGTACAGCTAAGCTTCCCTAAAAGAGCCAGAGAATGACATCAAAAGAGGAAAATGTGATTAAGCCTGAGACAATATTAGGTTAATTCTAGACTGTCTTTAATTCCCAGTAGGATTTGGTCAGAAAGACATTTCTATTCCAGAACCAGCATCTGTTCAATCTAAAGGATAATTCTAAGGGAGGATATATTTTCTTCAACTTCTTAGTGGTTTGCCTTTCGTACGCCTGGGACCATAATTGGATGGAATCATTTATATGTTTGCAATTTTCTGGTTGTCATGATCACTTGTGACCTTATAATATGAATTTTGTTTATTAGGAAGTTTAAATTTCAGCAATAGCTTTAGCTTTAGCAAGCCGTGAACATAGGCAGTGATAGTACATTTTAATACAATTTGCATTACTAAAGTTTAGCACCAAAGACACCTGGGTTCTTTGTGTAGTATCATATGAATGTGTCAAATGTAAGGGAGAAAAAGTAGATATTTTCCTCTTTGTGATGATTGAAATATGCCAGAATATGGGTAAAATTAATCTATGCAGTCCTTCAGTCAATAAGACATTTTTTAGTACCTTCGACATGCTTGGGAGTTAAAGCTCTTGGTGACACTGTAAATTTCTGTCATGACCATCAGTATGGAACTCCACACTTAGGATAAGAGTGCAGACTGGGTATAGCCGTGGCTCAGGGGAGAGTGGCCAGTAATACACAGTGAGGGGATTTAAAGGACATAAGACGTTGACATTCAGGCACTGCTTGTGGGAATTTCTAAGCAGAGTCGTAGGACTCAGATCAGAAAAGGCCAGGTGCCAGGGAATGGAATCTGAAGCAAGAAATCTAAGAAATCGGGGGGTGGGGCTTGTGGTCTTCCGAGAGCTCTTTTCTGAGGACACTCAAGATGGACTTTATAACCAATGTGTAGATCTTTGAAAAAGGAAATTGAAAGGGCAACCGGAGGCAGATGGGACTTGGTGAGAAGCCTGATTTAGAACAGTGGTTCTCTTGGAACCAGAGAAGGCTGTGAACGGGAAGCTGGCAGGTAGATTCATATGAACAGACAGTGTTTGATAGCAAGTGACAGAATTCAACTCAACTGACTTAAATTAGAGTCTCACATGACCAAAAGGATCACATTTAGGATTTGTCTAAGTCTTAGCAGAATTGAGGAACTCTCCTCAGTAGTGACTTGATGCCCAGGGAACCTTTCCCTGAGCAAAAAAATGGCGTTATGAGTTCCAAGACTGTGTTTAACTGGCTTTGGTGTTCCAGAGTAAGGAGAAGATCTCTTTCCCAAGAGTTCCAGCAAAGTTTCTGGGCAGGTGTTCCATTGCCCCCATCTTGAATTTGGTTGCCAGATCTTAGACTATTACTATTGCTAGGAAGATGCAGGATCCAATGCTGACAGCAGCTAAACCACACAGATTTAGTGTGCAAGGATCACAGTTCCTAAAGGCAAACCAGGAGCTGTGACCAGAAGAGGGAAGAATGGATGCTGAGCAGGCAAATGTATCCTCTAAAGGGGATCATAAAGCTTTTCTCTCTCATGTATGCACACACACATACACACACACACACGCATGCATGCATGCAGGTGCAACTCTGTGACTATAAATATAACTGCAAATTCTCTACATATGCTTAAGAAAAACATTAGGACTCCAATAGGCAAGTGGTAAAGGAGTAATTCAGACAAGAGAAAATACAAATGCTTAGCTGCACATGGAAAAAAAAATGTTCTCAAAGGAATGAAAAATAGAACAATAATGAGGTACCATGTTTCAACCTAATCTAGCAATTGCCTGTGGAATGAATAGTTGTTATGAGAGTAAATTATTGCTGATTACTTTGCAGCATTTTATTCTTCAACCAATGTCAATAGACTTAAAAAGTATGTTTATATATATGTATTGACCTAGTAGTATTGATTTTTGGAAACTGACCTAAGGAAATAATGCAAGAGAAGAAAAAATAACCCAATATATGAAGATTATTTTGGTATTACTTATAGTAGCAAAAAATAAAGAGCATATGAAAATAAACATCAGAAAGAACTGCGTTCTTTCATAGCGCAAAATTATCAAGTTATCTTGAGTAAGTTATTCAATCTGTCTGAAACCTAATTTTCTGATTTGTAAAAGAAGAAAAGTGTTACCTGTTTAATAGTATCTGTTAAGTAAGAATGAATTGATATTGTGTGTAAAGCACCTAGTACAGTGTATATAGTTGGTTGGGAAATTATAGCTTTTATTAAAACTAGAATTATAATTAAAGTTAAGTTTATATGGTACCAAGAAGGAATTCCAATGCATAATGTTAAACAAAAATAAATCAATAAAGCAAATGCACATGAATAAAAAAATTAGGGATTCCTCATTATCATCACTGCTGTGTTATAGTAGCTGTTTAAAAAATTAGCCTTTTTTTCCCCTCTATTTTCCAAATTTTCTGTGGCCCTATATCTCATGGGGTGTTTGTGACTTAGGATAATGTATGTGAAAGCAGTTTACAAAATGAATAGTGTCATACTGAAATAAGGGGTGATGATAGTGATTATTTCAATGAAGTGGAAAAGACAGGGGACTTTCGATATAAATTAGCATGTCATGGTAAAACACGAACGTGTTTGATACATAAAATGGATGTTTCAAGAGTTTGGATCTATCCCCTGCCCTTTCCCTGGAGGAGAAGAGTTTGAGAGCAACAAGTGCTGGCTGGGTGGTGTTCCAGGGGCTTTAGCAGGGCAAAGCAATAGAGTTACTCATCCTTCTCTTGTCAAAGCCAGTTTCAAGGCAGATTACTGAGTCTGAAAGATAACCAGATTTCTGGGTTATAAATCTAAATATGCTAGGGACCAAAGGAGGCCAGACTGGGAACAAGTTCAAAATGGATAGAAGGAAAAAGTAGGAATTTGTGCATAGCGGCCCAAGCTACCACTCATTGTATTTGAGGCAGCTGCAGCCATGGACATAGAGATGCCTCACTCAGGTCATTAGAGGAATAGACCAGAGAGTGCGTCCTGAGCAGACAGAGGCTGGACATTGGAAAAAGCTGCATTCAAGAGATCTGGGTTCTGACTGGGACTACAAGTGGTTAGCAATATAACCTCAGGTAAAAATTTGATCTCTCTGAACCTCAGTGTCCTCAGACATAAAACATGGCACAGATATCTGCCTTCCATCCGTGGTTGCTGTGGAGAATGGAGGTGATCAGTGTGGAATGCTTAGCTATCACCATGTGGTTCTGTTATGCCCAGAGAGGTATTTTGGTTAATAAAACATAATCCATGCAAATAAAAGTAATTTCTCAATAACCTGAGACCTTTACTTCCATTTCTGTATATATAGTTCAAACTCCATGGAGGAAATCCATAGTTCCCTCAAAATTCTTAAAACCTTTCTTTTTCTGTTTAACACCTACTTCTCTCACCTCTAAGCCCTGACATCCCTCTGCCTCCTTTTGCCTTCTACCATTGTAATATTACTCCCGACTTTGCCTCTCAAAAGTCCAAAAATCAGCCTTAACAAGCAGGACCCTCCTTAGAATATAATATCAGGGAAAAGACAGATAATATTTACAAACGGAGGCATATGTGTATAAGGTAAATGTGCCAATACATGGTGTACACTGGAGCCTCAATAAATAGTAAAATTATTATTATTATTTGACTTTTGGCAGGCCCATCTAGACCCTTGGGTTGCACTGTCTTTCTCTGATTTTCTGGCCGCCGACGTGGAGCGTGCGAACGCAACCAATACACTACTGAGCCAGCCCCTGAGGCTCTTAATCAAATATTCATATTTTTGCTTTGAGTATCTGATAATCTTTTCTTTCTTCAGTGTTTTTTTCAATTCATTTTGGTTCAGTTGGTCATACAGGAATGAGTCACCTACAATATACCAAAAAGTAGTGATAAACCCTAGGGCATGTGGAGCTGAATATGGCATAGTTGCTCTGGATTTCCAGTACTGTAGATGGAAGCTATGGGGCAGAGAGCTAATATGAAGAGGATTGACGACTCCTGGCTCCTATCCATCTTCCTCACCGCATCACACACTTACAACAATTGCCAGGGAGTATGACAGAAACACAGTCCACACTACTTATACTATTAGGCTCACCATACTCTGAGCCTAATGGTCATTGTCTTCCCATGGACAATATAAAGCAAGTACAATCTTCCTCACTGATACACTTTCATTGGCCATCCATGAACAATTGCCGTCTGAACTAATGATTCCCTCCAAGAATCTACAGCAAGATCTCAGACACTTGGTGAAAGACAGGCATTCCAGAAACAGACTGCTTGGGTTTGTTTCAAGCAATGTCACCTTCTCACAGTACGTTCCTGGACAAGCTACTTCTTTCTATGCCTCTATTTCCTCATCTGTAAAGTGAAGATAGTCATATTTCCTGCCTCAGAGTTGTCGTGACGATTAAGTGAGCTATTACATATGAAGTGGTCAGACCAGTGGTTGTCCATAAATAATAGTTGTAACTATTATTGTTATCTTACAGAAACCTGGTGTTGTTCAACTGTCTCTCTCTGTTTCTCTCTCTTACTCTCTTTCTCGCTTCTATATCTTGAGTATATCTCGTAATTGTCTCTTGTTTCCTATTGTCAGTGCAAATACCTCAATAGCTATAATATTGATAAGAATGATAATTTTATTGAACATTTATTGTGAACACTGTGATGAATGAATTATATCATTTGGGTCTCACTACATTTTTCTTAGGTGAGTAATACCTTTTTATACCTTGTTTTATAGATGAGGCTTGGAGACAGGACGAAATTCGGCCAAGGCACACTTGTTGTAAGAGGTGAGCAATAACTCAAGCCTACGTATTTGCTTACCAAGTCTTTCATTCATTATTCGTGAATGTTCACCACCTCCCTGAGTTAGGCCCTTACTTTTCCAGCCTGAGTGATCATGAGAATCTCCCATGTATTCTCTCTGTCTCCACTTTGTTCTGTACTATGTGGATGAGTGAGAATTTCTAAAAGTAAATCTAACCATGTCACTCCCCAGCTTAAAATACTTTGATGAATAAGCCAACAGAATAAAGTCTAAACTCCAATATGTGATCTAGTAAACTCTTGTATCTGGCCCTGGTCTAACTTTTGTGTTCCCATCTCTTCTCCCCACCCCAGTTCTCTAGTGATTGTAATCCATAGCACTTCTGAAATATCCCTTAATATTTTATCCCTCTGTGTCTTTCTGTATTGATTATCTTTGCTGAGTTTGCTCCACCTGACTCCCTGTCCCACCTAGAAAATTCCTACTTAGACTTTGAGGCTCAGCTTCATCAACCAACTGTGAAGCTTTTGTGACCTTCCTTAGATGAACTAAGTACTTCTTTATTAAAACCTCTAGTGCACCTTTTCTTTTTCTTTCACAAAATGAAATGTAATGTCCTCCCAGCATCCGAGTTGTTCAGTTGTTTGATATAGTGCTTTATTTTTCCTGATAGCATAGACTTTGGAACATGGTGAGTGTTTAACAAATATTACCTTATTGAATTATGTAGACATAGCAGGATGAGCTGAAACTGTCACCGCAGCTATCAGGGGCTAATAGGTTACATGAGATTTAGAAGCAAACTGTTGGACATAGCACCATTAACACCAGATTATTGAGAACAAGAAGAAACATGCCATTAGTCAGGGTTATAATTCTGTGAGGGAAAAGGCCAGTCAACCTAATAGGAAGGATATGGACCCTCTATCTAGACTGCATGAAAACTTATTATTTAAATTAACTGTTTCTACTAAAAAATAATAATTTTAATGGCTGAAAATTGTGTTTCTCCTCATATTTTTAGGAGGAAATTTGCTTCTCTGTCACTGGCAGAGAGAAATAATTTGGTCACCATGAAATCAGGAAAAGTTTAAACAGAGAAAGACTCCCTTGGTCTGAAGGAAAGAATTTGCAAGCTGTAAGAAGAGACTAAATCCAGGTTTCTATTACCTGGTGGAGAGACACTGGCAGGTCCTATAGAAGGAAAAATACCTATCAGGAGGCCAAGGGGAGGACAAAGAGCTAGGCAGAAGCTCAGCAAAGTGGTAGCATTCAATTAGTCTGCTTTCTAAATCCCTATAACCAAGAGAGCAGATTAGTTAAAGAAAAGTTACTGTACCCTTTTAAATTAAACAAAATTACTCAAACTTCACATTGTATTTAGACTAGAGAATGTAAGAAAGGAGATGTTCAGAAAGAACATCATTCTGTGATCATCTGATAAGCACTACCTGATAAATTATAAAGCAAGAGACATATTTGGGCAGAGGTTCCAAAATCTAAGAGCCAGAAAGATTAATTCTTGGCCCATTATCCTAGGAGAACGTTGAGAGACAAACCCCACAGGCCAGAAAGACGTGCATTTGTATGTGAAGACATTTTCCCTTTGGGTCACTCACAGCACCAAGAGCAGTAGCTTTTCATTCTATTTCTTGTCTAGAAATACATGGTATCGTCGAGCAGTTCGATGGATTTCATAAATTTGCACAGGATAGCAACTAAATAATAAGGATAAGAACAGCTTCCATTTACTGATTGTCTCATATGCCTGACACCATGACAACCTCTTTACTATAATATCTTCACTCTTTCCAGGATACTGTAAATATAAATTTTAGTATTCTCATTTTATCAGTTAATAGATTATGTCAGAGAATACTATAGAACTTACTCAAGGCTAACTTTCTATAAAGTGGTAGAATCAATATTTAAATCACAGTCTATTTGGCTCCAAAATTCCATAGTTATTTTTTAATAGAGCATCATTTTAATACTAACCAATTCTCTGGTAGTATTCATAAATATATACATGTCTGCCAATAAAGAGGGAAAAGTCATTGCTAGGTAGATGAAGGAAGTGAGGAAAGGAAGTAAGTTTGTCTGGAATCATAAAAAAGGAAAGGAAGAAAGAGGATGTAAAGAAAAGAAACAGCATAAATTTAAAGTTTCCAACTAAGAACTCAGGTTTCTCACCAGATGGTTCCTAAGAATAAAAAGCCTAAAACCACTTAGAGAGGATTTTCCATAAGGCAAAGTTAGGTCTCCTAAAAATTCTCAGCTCGGTGAGTGCAAATTAAATGTAAGAATAGACATTTTTCATAGCATCGCCTACGTAATCTTGTACATTTCAAACTTCAGAAGAAAAGTGGATAAAATTGAGTGGAGCTGTCAGAATGTATGGGCCTAATCTGATGCAACCATCACTAAGACAGCGGATTTACTAGTTCTAGCTCAAACACTTGTTTCCCTTTAAAAACATCTTTTACAGCATTCCTCACACACTTTCTCTGTTCCTAGGCTCAGAGTGCCTTGCTGTCAGGGACTAGGATTGCTTCTCAGCATCCACCATGCCTAAGCTAGTGCCCAGTACACAACTCGGGCTCACTGAATTTCCTATTTTTCCTCAAATCCACCCTCTGACACTTACTTGCTATAGAATCTAGAAAAGGTTAGCTAATCGCTTTACCCCACTTTGTCTCAGTTTCCACACCTGAGTTCAAACAACAATGATAATAACACCCATCTTAGAGTTATTGCCAGCAGTGTTTGAAATAATGTGTAAAAATGCACAGCCCAACGGCCAGCTCTGTGCTGAAAAATACACCCAAAGTAGGACTTGGGGGATATGTAGTGTTGTATATGACACTTTCCCTGATTGCAAAGAATTTATAATCTAGCAGAAGGACAAGGTAAATTTAAAACAAGCTGGGACAATGGAATGAGCTTTAAAGTCAGATATGGGCTTGAAACCTGCTTTTCCCACTTAAAATTGTGTGATCTTAGAGTGTTACTTAAAATCTCTGTACCTCAGAATCATTTTAAGTGAATGGAGGCCATAATACTTATCTCAGAGAGGTGTTGTACAAGTTTGAGATATCGTGGGTTATAAACTTTGCAGAATGTGTAGCACATTGTAGATACTCAAAAATAGTATACATTTCCATCGTCATTAATTCAAACAGCATGAACTCATGACAGCAAAAAACCCAAGAATAGATATAACAAATGTCACTGTGGGAGCACAAATACAATGATGCTACGATAGTTCAGGAGAAGTGAGGTGCATTTTCTTGGAGAAAGGAGGGCACGAAAAATAGTAGGAAAGGATTTTAAGAAACAGAACATGGAGAAAGTTTCAAGCAGAAAGAACAGCTTGAACAAAACAATGGGTTCAGGAAAGTTGGCATGGACTTACGTAACAACAGTTTGTTCATATTTTTTTAAAACAGAATGTAATCTATGCAGAAATAGAAGTACAATGATGTACACCTGAAATTTTTACAATGTTATAAACCAATGTTACTGCAATAAACAAAAATTAAAAAAAAAATAAACAGAATGTACAAACCAGACTAATGGAAAAGGTTGAAGTTTTGATTTGAAAGCTAAGGTGATTGTGTTTATTCCATAGGTAAAGAGGAATCACTCAAGTCTTAAGAGCAAGAACCATTCTCATTCCGGGTATTTTGTAAGAATAATTACAAGTGGTCTAGAGATTTCAAATGTTGGGGTATACACTGGGGATAAGAAGAACAGTTGGAAACAGACATCAATAGTCCAGCTAGTAACAATTATGGGATTAATGATAATGGCTAACATTATGCGTATTTGCTATGTGCCCGACATGTGCTCAATGCTTTAAATGCATTATTTTTTACACCTTCAAGGTTATGTACTATTTTAAACTGTATTTTGCAAATGAGGAAACTAAGGCTTCAAGAGGTTGAGTTAAGGCTCTACATCATACATCAATCGAGTCATTTTGGATCTAGGATTCAAATGAGGTATGTTTCACATCAAAATCCATATTCTTGGGGCTGGCCTGGTGGTGTAGTGGTTAAGTCCATGTGCTCTGCTTCAGCGGCCGGGGGTTGGCAGATTGGGATCCCTGGTGCAGACCTACGCGCCATTCATCAAGCCATGCTGTGTTGTCATCCCACATACAAAATAGAGGTAGATGGACATGGATGTTAGCTCAGGGCCAATCTTCCTCATCAAAAACAAAAACAAATCCTCGCTGTTTTCACGCACGAGGTTATATTCTTAAAATTCCTGATGAAGAGACAAGTTAAAAGAAAGGCATAGCCATGGGGAAAATACCTAGGCTTTTAAAAGAAGTAAACTATTTTGTGCTTGCATTTGTCTCCCTGCTTTGGAGTATAAACTCCAAAAAGTTAAACACACACCAATTTAATCCATAGTAAACATATAATCTGTTTGTTGAATGACTGAGTGAATGACAATGCATATTTTCTGCCAGGCCTGTTAGGCATGGGGGCTACCAGCACCAATAGTCAGGCTTTCTAGGAGTTCCCCTATGCTGGTATGTGGGAGAGGCATAATACCAGGCGTGTTCTTAGAGAGTGACATGACAAATCTTCCCATGTCTATCCTGTTCTTAAAATCTTGCAACAACTCCCAATCTCGTTTCCAACATTAAGTTCCATCTCAGGAACGTGGCAGAAGAGGCTCTGTGGCATGGACCTTGGTTAGCTTTTAAGACTTAACTTTCTCTAATTTTCCCTTCCACCTGAGGCCAACACACTGACTTCTTAGATGTCACTGTCGAGTCACATGATTTCATGTTTCTTTAGCTTTTTAGAAGTCATTTCTTTACTAGTCATGTACTGTTACATGTTTTGATGCCACTTTTATCTGACAAATAAAGCACTCTTTCTCTGCTGCCTCCCGTGTGAACTCCTCCTAGGACCCTTGAGCTCACAGCACGTGGCTGGTAGCTCTCCCTTTTCCAGCACATGTTGCCTTTTCCTTCCACTCTTCTTTCCCCCTGTGCCATGAGCACCTCTTTTCTGCTTCCTCAGCGCCCAGCACTGTGCATAGCCAATGAAAGTCAGACAAAATATCCAGTGAATTGAAATACTTATATAGCACTGAACACTAACAATTTTAAGTGCATTTATTTACCTAAATATATTTTCTCCATAGGACCATTAGCTAATTGAAGACAGGAAAAATG
The DNA here is from genome assembly GCF_057802395.1 of Ceratotherium simum simum. NCBI lineage: Eukaryota > Metazoa > Chordata > Mammalia > Perissodactyla > Rhinocerotidae > Ceratotherium > Ceratotherium simum. Next base: position 7,343,972 of record NC_141922.1, read on the forward strand.
TGTTATTTAACTTAATATCCATAGTTTGCAGGTGCTTAGAACTGTTTATTCTTTGAGTGCATGATAACTATTCTGTCCTAAATTATAACCCTACTCTGGATGTACTGCTCATTTATCCTACCACCACTGTAATAATCATCACCATAACACCAGCATCAACACCACCAAATCACTATCACCAAACCAAGTTTTATTTGGAGGCCAAAGTGTTAATGCTTTGCAATAAGATATAAGGCTGAAATCGTGGCTTACCAGTTACTAGCTGCATGATGCTCGGCGATTTCCTTCTCTGTAGAGTAAACATAATAATGCCAATCTCACAGATGTATAACGGTGATTAAATTAGAAAGGGCTACAAGTGCTTAGTACAATGCTAAGAATAGAGTAAGGGGCAAATGCATGGCATTTATCTCCTTCTTCTTCTGTCTCAGTCCATGCTCCTTGTCAAATGGATGTCCCAGTTTCCTTCTCAAACTAACAGAGTGTGACAGTAAATGTGCCTTTGGTGGTCGCTGGACCCTGGCATTAGAGATGTAAGAGGGGATACAGGAAAGATGCTACAGAGGTCTAAGTGACAGGGAGCAAGCTCTGCTCAACACTTGGTGAGAAAATGAACTCATCATTTTTTAGCCTTCTGCTTAGAAGAGCAGAGGATATAAATGATGTGTAAGAGGTTCCTGATGATTGCATCTCACTAAAGACTTTCTTTAGCCTGAAGGTTTTCCTCCTTATCCACCACAGAAATATTTGTGGCTGAAATCCCCTTTACCATTGTAACATGGCAATTACAAGCCTTTCTGGCAGGCTGGACCCGTTTCTATAATCTGATGGTACCTCACGGAGCACAGAATCTAGAAGATAAACTCAAAGGCTCAGTGAGTCTTAAGGTACCCACATATGAAAAAGACCCTGCATTTTCCCAAACTAGCGCTTCTTAAGAAACGTAGATACTAGTTTTGCAGCAATACATTGAAAACTCACATTTTCTGAAGTGTCTACAGACACTTCAGTCTGATGCCTCAAACCGTAAATATCCAAGCACGAGAATATGTTTAAGGAGAAGGGGGAAAGGAAAGGGATGTGCATTTCTTAATCCCTAAGTAAAAGTTCTCTGTTTATCCCTTCACATGTGCTGTCCCATTTACTCTTTTCTTTCTTTCTTTATTTCTTTCTTTATTTCTTTCTTTTCTTTCTTTCTTTCTTTCTTTCTTTCTTTCTTTCTTTCTTTCTTTCTTTCTTTCTTTCTTTCTTTCTTTCTTTCTTTCTTTTTCTTTCTTTCTTTCTTTCTTTCTTTCTTTCTTTCTTTCTTTCTTTCTTTCTTTCTTTCTTTCTTTCTTTTCTTTCTTTCTTTCTTTCTTTCTTTCTTTTCTTTCTTCCTTCCTTCCTTCCTTCCTTCCTTCCTTCCTTCCTTCCTTCCTTCCTTCCTTCCTTCCTTCCTTTCTTTCTTTTCTTTCTTTCTTTCAAGGAAGACTAGCCCTGAGCTAACATCCGTTGCCAATTCTCCTTTTTTTGCTGAGGAAGATTGGCCCTAGGCTAACATCCATGCCCATCTTCCTCTACTTTATATGGGATGCCGCCACAGCATGGCTTGATAAGCAGTGCACATGTTTACGCCCAGGATCTGAACCTGCAAATCCCAGGCTGCCAAAGCTAAATGCGAGAACTTAACCACTAAGCCACCGGGCCGGCCACCCCATTACTCTTTTTAATCAACCTTGATGTCATGGCTCTGCCCACTTTGCAGGTGGGACAGTGAGTTTCTGAGAGGTCAAACAGCTTGTTTAGTAAGAGAGATTCAGAACTGGGTCCTAAACCAAGTGTACCAAATTCTGTGCATTTTTCTCTTCACCATGAAACATTATAAATATTTCAATGGCTTAATCACAAATAATGAGACTGTGACCCTTCACTAGGATAACTATCCCAGCTATGACAATTGCCAATATTTTGATTTTGGTCATGCAATTTAATCACCTAGGGCATTAGTTTAAACATCTACAAAGTGGGAATACAATTAGTCCTTCCTCAAAGTATCATTGGGAGGATAAAATGGAATAATACACATGAAATTTGATTTGCTCATTGTCTCACATTTAGGAGATATTCAATAAATGTTAGTTATTATTTTTAAAAAGTACTTGAGTAGAATGGCTGGGTCATAGAGTAGGTATGTGGTTAACGTTTTAAGAGGCCGCCAAGCATTTTTCCAAGATGTTTGCACACGTCTCTGTCAGCTCCACAGCCTCACCAACATTTGGTATTGATGGCCCTTATGATTTTAGCCCTTCCAGTGGATGGCAAAAGGCCTCTCACTGTGGTATCAGTTGGCAATTCCCTGATGTCTCGTGATGCTCAGCTTCTCTTCGTGTACTTATTGGCCATTCACTGATCTTCTTTGTATGGTGTCCCTTTAAACCTGAGCCGATTTTTATTAGTTTTTTTACAGTTAAATTGTAGGGGGTCCTTCATATATGTTTTATATATATATATATGTCCTCAGTTTGTGTTATCCTATTAATTCTCTTAACAGTGATATTTGATAACCAAAAGTTTTACTTTAATGAAGGCAAATTTATGTATTTTAATGGATACAGTTTTTTAATGTCCTAGCATAGTATTGCCCACACCAAGCTAATAAAGGTATTCTTTAGTGTTTTCATCTAGAAACGTTTTGGTTCTAACTCTGAAGTTTAAGTTATGGTGCATTTTGTATTAATTTTTCTGTATGGACTGAGGTAGGGTTTGAAGTTCTTACTTCAGATTAATGAAAACGTATGTCCACAAAAACACTTGTGCAAAAATATTCATAGCAGCATTATTTAAAATAGCTAATAACCAGTAAAGTAATAAATATCCACCAACACAGAAATGAATAAACAAACTGTGACATATTCATACAGTGGAATGCTACTAGCTAATAAAAAGGAATGAGCTACCGAAATATGTGAAAACATGCATGAATCTCAAAAACATTATGTTGAATGAAAGAAGCCAGGCACAAAAATAAATTAATGCATGATTCCATTTATGTGAAGTTCAAGTGCATACAAAACCAATCTGGAGTGCTAGATATCAGAAAATATTTAACTGAGGAGGTAGGGTTAATTGACTGGGAAGGGTCATGAGGGAATTTCATTTTATGTCCTATTTTGGGTGGTGGTACGTGGGTGTATACAATTGTTGAAATCAACAAACAATATAAAATCTATACATTCCATCTCAAAAAGTAAAGTGAAAAGAAAAGAAAAGCAAGGAGAAGAGTGACTGGTTACCAGCCAGTTAATAAAAGATTTATGCTAAGACTTCTACTACTTTCAGAAACTCTTGCTTCCTCTCCTCTGTTTCTGACCGGGAATACTCTTCTCTTCGGCCACTTCCAAGTCAAACATTCCCCTCATTTGGTTATGAGGCCATTTGGACTTGAGGCTCTGTTGCTCAAGGTCTTTCACTAACTGTGGAAAGCCGCACGTTACTAAAAGTAAAATGCCAGGAAATCTACCTCATTCTTGCCCTCCCCTTGTAAATTTGCATCGCCCAGTGGTCCATTTAGCATCTAAAAAAATAAAATTATGGGGCTGGCTTGGTGGCATAGTGGTTAAGTTTATATGTTCCACTTTGGTGGCCCGGGGTTCGTGCGTTCAGATCCTGGGTGCGGACCCAAGCACCACTCATCAAGCCATGCTGTGGCGGTGTCCCATATACAAAATAGAGGGAGACTGGCACAATTGTTAGCTCAGGGACAACGTTCTTCAAGCAAAAACAAAAGAGGAAGATTGGGAGCAGACAGTAGCTTAGGGCCAATCTTCCTCACCAAAAAAAATAAGTAAATAAAATAATATTATGAGTTTAGTTTATTCGTGAATTTGTCATTGAGGAAACTGAAGCTCAGGGAAGTTAAATAAATTTTCAAGGTCACAGAAATGATATTTTTTAAGTACTAAAGTTTAGGTCTGTGTGAGTACAAAGTCTGCTTGTTCCACTCTGATGCATGACCTGAAAACAAGCAGGGCTTTAGAGCTGTCATGAGCAAATCTGCATTCTGAAGGAAATGGTCCAATAGAATCTGCCTGTTTAATAATAGAGCAAACATTTTTAGCCCTTCAGAAACGTATTAGTACTGAAAGCTAATTAATTCATACCAATTAGAGGAAAATTATGTTAATTTATTGTATATTAAATATGTTTTTGTCTCTATGTCCCAAAGTAGTAGTGAGTTTGTATGTCTAATTTCACTTCCCTCTCACTTAATTTATGTATTATTCCTCAATAAATATTGATTAATTCATTTAACATTCACCAAACACCTAATACATGAAAATCTCAGAGTTACTGTACAGAAAATAATACATAAAAGAGAGAATTTTGTATTCAGCACATATTTTATTTAAAGTGCTTTCTTCTTGCCTAGCTTTATTCAAAATATATATAGCTAATTTTCATTCTTTGAGGATTTACAACTGAGTTTTGGGAGATAAAAATATTTCCTTTTTATTTAGTTCATCACTTTTACTCTGCTTTATCAACATTTTTAAAGGTTTTACGTGGCTGACTGAATAACAATGACAAAAACAACCAACCAAAATGATCCCTATGTTATTCAACAGAAATCTTAAACATAACTGAAGAAATTAAGACAAAAATAATAGTAGAAAAATAAAACCACGTGTAGTCTAGGCCACAAAATGTATTCAAAGTTTCCCATAAACTTGCTATTGTTTGGCAATAAATTTCATTCTGACCTTATTGGTAGCCCCTTCAAAGAAGGAACTACTACATACTGCAGTTTCACAGTTTTCATTTTATTAAGAAAAATAATTGCTCAGTAGAAACCAATTATGACCAAGACACTATCTCTTAATAAACAGAAGATTGCAATGCAATGGAAAATATTGTCAATTATACTGGGAAGAGGAATAATTTTTAATTAAAATTAATGATAGACCATTCAAGAAGGTAGACAAAACAGCACCAAAGCATAAAGCATGAATACTAATTCCAAAACATTTTAGCTATGACTCACATCAATTCCAAATATTAATAGAAGGATATATTATCCATTTCTAGAGGAATGGACACACTACAAAACTTTTTTTTAATTATTTGAAAAATAGCAGCGTTTATGATCACCGGACACCTATATGCCAGAATTGGTGAGACATGAAGAGATTTTCTCTTTGCAACCACAGAGTGTTAAAATTCCACCATGACAGAAGATAACTCTGGGACAATTATAACAACAATTAAAATAAAAGAGAGGCAAAGACTTCTGCATCTGGTTGTGAAGAACCAGATTGTATCAGATTAACATTCCCAAGGAGACCAATTTGACGAAGTGAGTAAAATTTTTATAAAGCGTAAGTGTTTGAAGCCACCACAGATCTACGAAGCTTGCAGGACTTGAAGGGGGAAAGTCCTAAAAAGAAGGGAAACATAAAAAGATAATCCAATATGTGTGCTAATTTTCCACACAGGAAATTTAGTAATTCATTAGTAGTGGCTGAGAAGTTGAGAAGTAAAGCAGAATTAGGGAAAGGGCTGAAAACCTAAGATAATTCTGTATTCTAACAGGTCTGGGAAGACGACAAGATCCACCAGGAAGAGGGTCCCTAATAAACATGTAGCCTGCTAAAGGGCTAAATATGGGAAGAAAGGATGAAATGGAAATGAACAAACTCTAATAAAGATCGAACCCCAGTTTCAAGTCAGATTAATCTCAGACTGGATTAAGGTGATCTGCTCTAGCCTAACAGTTTCATAGAAGGAACATGAATTCTAAGTGCAAGAATATACTGCTATTTAGAACCTTCAATAATTTCTAAAGTATTTCACGGCATTCAACTAAAAATTAGCATGCATATCAGAGACAAAAATAAAATTAAGTGGAAAAAATGTATATATATGTATACCACATCTTCTTTATCCATTCTTCCATTGATGGGCACTCAGATTGTTTCTAAGTCTTTGCTATTGTGAATCATGCTGCAATGAACACAGGGGTGCATATGTCTTTTCAAATTAGTGTTTTTATGTTCTTTGGATAAATACCCAGAAGTGGAATAGCTGTATCGTATAGTAGTTATGTTTTTAATTTTTGGAGGAATGTCCATCCTGTTTTCCATAGTGGCTTTAACAGTTTACATTCCCACCAGCAGTGTACAAGGGTTCTCTTTTTACTATACTCTCTCCAACAGTTGTCATTTCTTGTCTTTTTAATAATAGCCAGTTTGATGGCTGGGAGGTTATATCTCATTGCGATTTTGACTTACATTTCCCTAACAATTAGTGATGTTAAACTCTTTTCATGTGCCTGTTATCCATCTGTGTATCTTCTTTGGAAAAATGTCTGTTCAGATCCTCTGCTTATTTTTTCATTGGGTTGTTATTTTTTTGTCATTGAGATATGTAAGTTCTTTATACATTTTGGATATTAACCCCTTATCAGATATATAATTTGCAAATGTCTTCTCCCAACTGGTAGGTTGTCTTTTTGATTGGTTGATGGTTTCTTTTGCTATGCAGAAGCTTTTCAATTTGATGTAGTCCTATTGGTTTATTTTTTTCTTTTGTTTCCCTTGCCTGAGGAGACATATTCAAAAAGATGATGCTAAGACTGATGTGAAAGAGTCTACTGCCTATGTTTTCTTCTAGGAGTTTTATGATTTCAAGTCTTACACTCAATTCTTTAATCCATTTTGAGTTAATTTTTGTGTTTGGTGTAAGATAGTGGTCTAATATAATTATTATTTTTTTATTTTTTGTTTTTTTGCATACAGCTGTTCAGTTTTCCCAACACCATTTATTGAAGAAACTTTCCTTTATCCATTGTATGTTCTTGGTTTCTTTGTCAAAAATTAGCTGTCCATAGATGTGTGGGTTTATTTCTGGGCTTTCAGTTCTGTTCCATTGATCTGTGTGTCTGTTTTTGTGACAGTACCATGCTGTTTTGGTTACTATAGCTTTGTAGAATACTTTGAAATCAGGGATTGTGATGCTTCCAGCTTTGTTCTTTTTTCTCAGCATTGCTTTCGTTACATTGCATTTTTTGCTGTTCCATATAAATTTTAGGATTCTTTGTTCTATTTCCATGAAAGATGTTGTTGGGACTCTGATAGGGATTGCACTGAATCTGTAGATTGCTTTAGGAAGTATGGACATTTTAACTATGTTAATTCTTCCAGTCCATGAGCACAGAATATCCTTCAATTTCCTTGTGTATTTTTCAATTTCTTTCAACAATTGTTTATAAGTTTCGGTACACTGGACTTTCACCTCCTGGTTAAATTTATTCCTAGATATTTTATTCTTTTTTTTTTTGTTACAATCGTAAATATTCTTGATTTGTAAGTATTCTTGATTTCTCTTTCTGCTATTTTGTTGTTAGCATATAGAAACACAATTGATTTTTGTATGTAGATTTTGCACCCTGCAAATTTACTGTATTTGTTTATTATTTCTCATAGTTTTTTGGTGGGTTCTTTAGGTTTTCTAGACATGTAATCTGTAACAAGTGACAGTTTTACTTCTTCCTTTCCAATTTGGATCCTTTTATTTCTTTTTCTTGCCTAATTGCTCTGGCCAGGACTTTCAATGTTATGTTGAATAACAGTGGCAAAAGTGGACATCCTTTTCTTGTTCCTGTTCTTAGAAGGATAGCTTTTAATTTTTCACCATTGAGTATGATGTTAGCTGTGAGTTTGTCATATATAGCCTTTATTATGTTGAGGTACTTTCCTTCTTTACCCATTTTATTCATAAATGGATGCTGAATCTTGTCAAATGCTTTCTCTGCATTTATTGAGATGATCATGTGATTTTTATTTTTCATTTTGTTAATGTGGTGTATCATGTTGATTGATTTGTAGATGTTGAAACATCCTTGCATCCCTGGGATAAATTCCACTTGATCGTGGTGTATCATCCATTTAATGTATCGTTGCATTTGATTTGCTAGTATTTTGTTGAGAACTTCTGCATCTATGTTCATCAACAATATTGGCCTGTAATTTTTGTGTGTGTGTGTTGTCCTCATCTGGTTTTGTTATCAGGGTAATGTTGGCTTCATAAAATGAGTAAGAAACATCCTGTTTCCTTCAATTTTTTGGAAGAGTTTGAGAAGGATAGGTATTAAATCTTCTTTAAATGTTTGGTAGAATTAACTGGGAAAACCATCTGGTCCTGGATTTTTGTTTTGGAGAGGTATTGGATTACTGTTTCAAGTTCCTTCCTAGTGGTTGGTCTATTCAGATTCTCTATTTCTTCTTGATTCCATTTTGAAAGGTTGTATAATTCTAAGAATTTATCCATTCCTTCTAGATCATCCAAATTTTGGTGCATAGTTTTTCATAGTATTTTCTTATACTCCTTTGTATTTCTTTGGTATCCATTGTAATTTCCCCTCTTTTGTTTCTGATTTTATTTATTTATTTTATTCTGAGCCTTCTTTCTTTTTTTTCTTGGTGAGTCTAGCTAAAGGTTTGTCAATTTTGTTTATCTTTTCGCAGAACCAGCTCTTAGTTTCATTGATCTTTTCTATTGTCTTTTTAGTTTCTATTTCATTTATTTCCACTCTGATTTTTATTATATCCTTCCTTTTACTGATTTGGGGCTTTAGTGTTCATTTTCTAATTCCTTTGGATGTAATCTTAGATGGTTTATTTGAGATTTTTCTTGTTTCTTAAGGTAGATCTGTATCGCTGTAAACATCCCTTTTAGCATCACTTTTGCTGTATCCCATAAATTTTGGCATGTTGTATTTTGATTTTCATTTGTCTCCAGATACTTTTGATATCTCCTTTGATTTCTTCATGGACTCAGTAGTTATTCAGTAGCATTTTGTTTTATCTTCACATATTTCAGACTTTTCCAGTTTTCTTCTTATAGTTGATTTCTAGTTTCATACCATTGTGGTTGGAAAAGATGCTTGATATTATTTAAATCTTCTTAAGTTTATTGAGACTTATTTTGTGGCGTAATATTGATCTATACTGGAGAATGTTACATGTGCATTTGAAAAGAATGTGTATTCTGTAGTTTTGGGATGGAATGCACTGTATATATCTATTATGTCCATCTGGTCTAATGTGTCACTTAGGGCCAATGTTTTATTATCAATCTTCTGTCTGGATGATCTATCTATTGATGTTAGCAGGGATTAAAGTCGCCTGCTATTATTGTGTTACTGTCAATTTCTCCTTTTATGTCTCTTAATATTTGCTTTATGTATTTAGGTGATCCTATATTGGGTATATAGATATTTACAAGTGTTATATCTTCTTGTTGGATTGTTCCTTTTATCCTTATGTAATACCCTTCTTTGTCTTTTGTTAGTTTTTGTTTTAAAGTCCATTTTGTCTGATATAAATATTGCCATCCAATTTTCTTTTCGTTTCCTCTTGTGGAATATCTTTTTTCATTTCTTCACTTTCAATCTGTGGATGTCAATATATCTGACATATATATGTCTCTTCTATGCAGCATATATATGGGTGTTGTTTTTTATTCATTCAGCCACCCTATGTCTTTTGTTTGGAGCATTTAGTCCATTTACATTTCAAGTAATTATTGATAGGTATGTACTTATTGCCATTTTATAACTTTTTTTCTGGATGTTTTTGTAGTTCTTCTCTGTTCCTTTCTTCTTCTCTTGCTCACTTCCCTTGTTTGTTGATGACTTTCTTTAGTTTTTTGTTTGAGTCCATTTCTCTTTATTTTTTGTGTATGTATTATCAGGTTTTGTTTTATGGTTATCATAAGGTTCATATGTAATAACCTATGTATATAGCAATCTATATTAAGTTGATGGTCTGTCAAGTTGACCTCACACTAAAAGCCCTATGCTTTTATTATCCCCTCATGTTTTATGTTTTTGACATTTTATTTTACCTTTTTAAATTTTGTGTACCTCTTACCCTCTTATTGTAGATATAGATGATTTCAGTATTTTTGTATTTTGAAATACTAGCTTTATAGGTGGTTGATCCACTACTTTTACCTTTACCAGTGATATTTTTTCTTTAATAATTTTCTAATTTCTGGGCTTTTCTTTTCTACTTAAAGAAGTCTCTTTAACATTTCCTGTAGGGCCAGTTTAGTGGTGATGAACTCCTTTAGTTTTTGCTTATCTGTCAAACTCTTTCTCTCTCCTTCCATTCTGAATGATAACCTTGCTGGATAGAGTTTTCTTGGTTGTAGGTTTTTTTCCTTTCAGCACTTTGAATATATCATACTACTCCCTTCTAGACAGTAAGGTTTCTGCTGAAACTCAGCTGATAGCCTTATGGGGTTTCCCTTGTATGTAACCTGTTGCTTTTCTCTTGTGGCTTTTAAGATTCTCTCTTTGTCTTTAATTCTTTACATTTTAATTATAACATGTCTTGGTGTGGGCTTCTTTGAGTTCATCTTGTTGGTATTCTCTGTGCTTCCTGTACCTGAATGTTTGTTTCCTTCACCAGGTAAGGGAAGTTTTCAGGTATTATTACTTCACATAAGTTCTCTGCCCCTTTGTCTCTCTCATCTCCTTCTGGGATACCTAAAATGCAAATGTTAGTACACTTGATGTTGTTCCAGAGGTACCTTAACATGTCTTGTTCTTTTTAATTCTTTTTTATGTTCAGCCTGGGTGATTTCCTGTACTCTGTCATCAGATCACTGCTCCATTCTTCTGTGTCACCTACTCTGCTATTGATTTCCTCTAGTGAATTTTTCATTTCAATTATTGTATTCTTAAGCTCTTATTGGTTCTTTCCTATATTTTCTAATTCTTTGTTGACATTCTCAGTTTGTTCGTCTATTCTTCTCAGGAGTTCAGTGAGCATCCTTATGATCATTAGTTTGTGCTCTTTATCAAATAGATTATTTATGTCCATTTCCTTTAGTTCTTTTTCTGAGGATTTGTCCTATTCCTTTATTTGGAACATATTCCTTTGTCTCCTTTGTGCTTATTTCTATGTATTAGATAGATCAGGTACATCTCCCAATCTTGGAAATGTAGCCTTAGGTAAGAGATGTCTTATGGGGCCCAGAAGCATTCTCCCCTCTTATCACCCATGCCAAATGCTCCAAGAGTGTCCCTTGTGTGGGCTGCTTGTGCACTTCTGTTGTGGTATGGCTTCTATTGCTGTGGGCATGCAGGTAGGCTGGGCTGTCCCCCCAGTTGACTGGTTGAAGGCCTGACCATGTGCAGCTGCTATGGGCATGTTATGGGGTGGGGCCAACCCCCAGCATGGCTGGTTGTGAGACCTGGAAGCTCACAGCTACTGCAGGTTTACTGGTGAATGGGGCCGGCCACTAGTGTGGCTGGTTGCTAGGCCCAGGGGCACACAACTACTACATACCCCTGCTGTGGCTGGCTGCATGGCCCAGCAGTGCTTGACTGCCTCCAGTGTGCTAGTGGACAGGGAAGGCCCCTAGTGCAGCTGAATTTGTGGCCCAGGGGCATGTATGTTGCTAGCTCATGATTGGCCATGACGGGCTTCACGTATGGGCTGGTTATGTGGTCAGGTGGTACACAACTTTTTCAGGCATGCTGGTGGGCAAGGCAGGCCCCCAGTGTGACTGGGTTTGCACCTGGTGATGCAGCTATTGTTAGTTTGTTCTTGGGCAGGACAGGTCCCCAGGCTGCCTGTACTGCCTGGCTGTGCTCAATTGCCCAGGTTCTCTAGTAGGTGAGGCAGGCCCTTGCACGAACAGGCTAGAGAGAGGATTCCAAAATAGGGCCTGTTGCATCTGTGTCAGCATAGCTGAAATAATCACAAAAATGGCTGCTGCCAGTGTCTCAGTCCCTTGAGAGGGGGGCCCAAGTTGACTTCTGCCTTTCTGGGATGTGACCCGAGCTTAGTAATTGAGTCTCTTTTACCAACGGACTATGCGCTTTTCTATCTAGTGTTTTTGTGCTAGTTTCCGGGTCAAGTGAGCCTGTGCATTGGCTGTGTAAGAGCAGGTTTTCCTTCCCCTGAAGTTCTATAATTTTCCTGGGCGTATTCCCCATTGGTTTTCAAAACCAAGTTTTTTGGGGTCTCTTCTCTCTAGAGCTGGATTTAGGGGTTGGGGTGCCTAATGTGAAGCTCGAATCCTCCACTCCTCTGGGAAAATCTTTGTACCTTTGAGACAGCATCCAGCAATGAAGCACCATAGCTAGGGTGTGTTTTTTTTTCCTCAACAGGACTGTGTCTCTGCCTCTTCCACCCCTCTCTGTGTTGTCCCTTGTTGTGGAGGTTCTTTTTACCTGGTTTCCAGATTTCTCTCAGAGGAAGCTGTTCCACAGGTAGTTGTAGGTTTGTTGTGTCTGTGGAAGGAGGTGAACTCAGGATCCTCCTATGCCACCATCTTCCAAACTCCTCAATTGACATTTATATGGAAAAAAGAAGAATCTTGGCTTCTACCTCATACTTTAAATAAAAAACATTCCAGGTGGATTTTAAATATAAATATGAAAGAGACAGAGAAAAAAATTGGATACAATACAAAGCCTATCAACAATAGAATGGATGAGTAAATGTTTATAGAATGGAATATTATACCATAGTATAAATAAATGAACTACTGCTACATTTGACAATATCAGTGACTATAATCAATAACATGTTGTTAAAAAAGCCAGTCACAAAGCACTAGAAGTAGTTTTTTTAATGCCAAAATTAATCTATGCTGTTAAAAGTCAAGATAATAGTTACCTTTGGGAAAGTGGTGGGATAGTGACTAGAAGGGGCATTAAAGATATTTCTGAGTTGCTAATATCTTATTTCTTGATGGTTGGACAGGTGTGTTTGGCAAATTCATCCATTTTTACGCTTAGGATTTATGCACACACTTCTCTCTCTTGTTCTCTCTCATTCTCTTGGGAAGGCATGATTAGTTCCTTTTGAACTACATAGACAGGGTTACACACAAAAGAAAAGATTAAAAATATTCTCTTAACTAAACATGAAAAGATGTTATCTGCACTCATTAATACAGAATGAAACTGAGAGAATCTCATCAAGAGAAAATATTCAGAGGTTCTGGGGCTGTGGGAAGGTAAAGAGGGAGACTGTGGAAAGAAAGAGAAGTGTTAAATTAGAGAAGTAAAAATAACAACCCGTGCATCTTTTAATGGGTATATTCTTCCAATCTTATCCTAAAGATGTACAATCAGGTAATTGAAAATTAGAGAAGCATTATCTTACTCTCCAGCACTCATAATAAATCATGGCCATAATATTATTTTTAAAAAGAATCTTAAATAGTATACATTTTATTATACCCTTTAAATACAAGAAAGTTTGTATTTCCTTGAATCTTTAAAAGACACACTGTTCTCTATTCCTCCTGCTAAGTACAACTAAAAACTCTAGACATTATATATAAAACGAACATTAAAAACTCTGAAAAGTGGAGAAAAGAAGGCCTACCAGCTAAGGGGATAGTAGGACCCAAGGAATGACAGTGGAATGTTCCCTGAGCTTGGTTTTTACCTCACATATCCAGACTTGGAGCTAAAGAATCTGGCAACCCAGAAACACCAATAGGCATAGAAAAAAAAGAAAGGAAGGAAGGAAAGAAAGAAGAAAGAAAAGCCTACTCTTTTTAGCTAAAGGACCAGGAAGCGGCAGCCTCACAAGGCAGAAAATCCTTTGACAATGACCTTTCTACTTCAGCCAAACACCACTGAAAAACCCGTGCCCTACCCTCACTCATTCTGCAAAGGTCTGGTGGAGTGCCTAGACTTCTACACTAGCCAGGCAAAACTGAACATCATCCTAAACATTAAAACCTATACAACAATGAACTCAAAATGAATCACAGAGTTACATTTGAAACGTGAAACTAAAATCTTTAGAAAAACTCATAGAAGAAAATTCTCAGGATGTAGAATAAGACAAAAAGTTCTTGGACTTGACACCAAAAGCATGATCCATAAAAGGAAAAACTGATAAAACGGACTTCATCAAAATAAAAAATGTACACACTGTGAAAAATACTGTTCAGAAGATGAAAAAACAAGCTACAATCTGAGAGAAAATATTTACAAACCACATGTCTGTAGTATCTATAAATGACTCTCAAAACTCAACAGCAAAAAAATCCAATTAAAAATCGGGCACAAAGACATGAACAGCTATTTCCCTACAAAGGATATAGACATGGCAAATAAGGACATAAAAAGCCTTTCAATACCATTAGCTATTAAGCAAATGCAAACTTTATCATCACACTTCTATCAGAATGGCTAAAATTAAAAAAAATAGTTACAACTCTAAACATTAAGGAGTATTTGGAGAAACTGGGTTATTTATACATTGCTGGTGGGAATGAAAAATGGTACAGCCACTCTGGAAAAGAGTGACAGTTTCTTAAAAGACTAAACATGTGACTACCATACAACCCAGGAATTGCACTTTGAGGCATGTATCTCAGATAAATAAATGTTTAGTTCACAATAAACTTCTGAACACAAACATTCGTAGTAGTTTTATTCATAAAAGCCCCAAACTGGAAACAATCCACATGTCCTTCAATGCGTAAATGATTAAATAAATGATGGTACATCAATACCATGGGGATACTCCTCAGCAATAAGAGGAACAGACTATTGATGCACACAACACCTGGGTAAATCTCTAGGGAATTATACTGAGTGAAACGAGACAATCCTGAAAGGTTACATACTGTATAGTTTCAATTATATAACACACTTGAAATGAGCAAACACTTCTCACTATTTTAATCCATGATTTTATTAATCAGAAACACATTTTCTTTAAATTTACCTTTCTTCCAATGAATGGAATTTTTGTTTGGCATCCCACAAAGTAACTTCTTTAGAGAACGGAATAAAGTCTAAAATATGAAAAAAACATCAAGAGTATAAATAGGTTGATGTACATGAGGTTTATTTTAATTACTTTTTTTATTCAAAAGACACACATATATGCATATTTTTATTTAATTTATATTTTTTGTATAAGTAATGTGGTCACATGCTTCAAAATTCCAAATGTAAAAAGAGTTGATGGTGCAGCGGCTCCTCCGTAAATGTTTCCTCTCTTCCTAAAAATCTTCTAAGTTATTGATTCGTTGTGTATCCTTCAAAAGTGTTTTTCTCTTAGCCCTGGACTTTCAGACTGTTATTTCAATATATCTACATTTATCAAGTAAATCTCCAGATCCCTGATTTCTTTCACCTGCAGCACTTCAGTGTTTTTTTTTTTTTTTAATTTTCCTGCTTATAGTCTTCTCTTACAACATCCTTCACATATCAAATGAGGTGACTTTTAAATATTAAAAGTGGGAGTACACCCCATCTCTCTCACCTCCTATTTAAAAAACTCTCCAATGGTTTTCTTTTACAAAGAAATTAAAACCTAAACTCCTAACAATGGTGTCAACCCCATGCTATTGGCTCCCTGCCTACGCCTCTGACATCAACCCCAACCTCTCCCATGTGTTCACTACACAGGGACTTTGCATTTGTTGTTCCTCTGCGGGAATGCTCTTCCCTCAGATCTTCTCATAGCTAAGCCCTCCTGGCTTTCTGAGCTATCCTGAAATATTACTTTTTCAGAGAAGCCTTCCTTATATATATATATGTATACTCTCTGAAACTCTGTCAGCCATTCTCCATCAACATATTCTACTTCACTCTACCAAATTATTCTACTTAATTTTCTTTACAACATTCCACAATTCAAATAATCTCTATTATGTATTAGTTTACTGATTTTTACACTCAAAAATACATGCTTAATCAGGATCAGGACAGGGACTTCATTTGTCTTGTTGACCGCTGTATTTTCAAAACCCGGAACAGGGCTTGAATACCAAGGGTTATTGAAAAAATATTTGTTGAATGCATAAGGAATAAATAAACCACTGGATAATTAATACACAAGTTAGAAAGCTACTCTTTACACGACTTAGACGAGTTATGTAACTCTTGTGAAATATTTTTGTCATGTCTAAATGGGCAGAATACAATATTACTCAGAAACTCATAATATTAACTCCACGATATATTTTAAATAATAGATGTTATGCTGGTGATAACTCTTTCCTGCCTTTCTTGCTAAGATCCTCACAGCTGAATCCTAGGGAAAGTGAGAAGAGGAAGAAGAAAGAGGAGGAGGAGGAGAGAAGAGGGAAAGGAGTAAAAGAGAAGGAGTAGGAGCGGAGAGAAGAGGGGGAAGAGGAGAAGGAGATGGAAAAGGAGAAGAAGAGAGAAAAGTAGGAGGAGACAGAGTGGGTCAGGGAAAGAGGAAGAGAGAGAATTCTGCAAGGCTAGAATCTGCAGAAAAATAAATATAGTCAGTTCAGCGAGTGTGCAAAGTTCATTCATTTATTCCACCACATAGTGTTAAATTAGAGGTCCTGCCCAGATAATGTCAGAGTTTTCACAAAATTTGACATACGCACTCTTATAAATTACAAGGTTTATTTAATCAAAAAAGAGACAGTTATTTTGAGGGGCAAGTTACACATGTTTTACAAAGATAAAGGAACAACAATTTGCTTGTCTGGGGAACTTTGGTACCCAGGCTAGATATTTCAGCATATAAACCAGAGGAAGTCAGGACAAAACAGAGTATAAAGGGATATAGGTGGGTCATTTGGAGTTATATTCGCCAAATTTTGCGGAGAGTCAACTCAGCTATGAGGCTGTATAATTTGGGGGCTGATTTCAGCTGCATGTGACAGAAAAATAAAGTAGCAATGGATTAAAGATGATGGCACCTTCTATTCAACTCAAAATACAACCCAGACCCGCATCAAACTCAAAGTCCAGGATCTCTGGATGTCATACAAACCTCACTATCAAGTCTATATCTGACTCCTTCCCAGCTAATTACCTTCTGGAGAAGAATCACTTTAGCACAGGCTTCTGCTAGATAGACCTGAGACTGACATTTATTTGAAAATACTGATTCCTCAAAAATTTAGTGGACTACAAGCATGTTTGTATATTTTAATTTCATGTGCAAATAACCACAGGTAAATATGGTGTCACAACATACATTGCAAACATGATGATTTTTGCCTTTTAGCCATGAACTTCTCTGGTCCATTCCTCTCTTTCTTATTTAAATGGCTTAAGGTCGTTTAAATTAATAGGCTTAGATGGGAAATACTTACTCAGTGCCGCTGATCCCAAAGTTGAGGAGGAATACTTGAAGAATGGTGGGGTTTTTGAAAACGATTTTGGGCCACATTCTTAGCTTTACTATGGTCGCCGTTTTACAATTGTTACCACACAAAGGGCATGAACTGCTTGCCGCGAGACAAAAGCCAATGGTCAAGAGGCAAGATACTGGAAAAGAAAGGGCAGTTTATTACAGCTTGCTAGCAAGGGGGAAGAGGGCCGACTAATGTCCCAAAGAACCATCTTAAGGGGGCACAAAATCTTACAGCAGTTATATAGGCTGGTGGGTTATAGGTGAGGGGGTTAGGAATGTTGACCCTCTGGTGTTACAGACTGGGAGTGCCACACCAGCTCTTTCAGTTTTCCTTGATGATGGCTACCAGCATAGACTCCCTGTTCAGAGGTCATCACATTCCTAAGGAACTCAAAAGAGCAAAATTATCATCTTCTCACAGCTGGGAGGTACATGCACTAGGAGGGGTCGTAAAATCTGTAGAGCAGTTAGATCTCCTGGATGGTGCATATCCACCTGGGTTAGTTTGTCAGAGGTCATTCAAGGTTACAACAGGGTTTCTTTTTTACAATATGGCTTCTCTCATGTCAACCTTGTCTTGGACTGGTATTACAGTGACACTTTATGATTGTTTAAAGTTTTCATAAAAAAAAAAGTTTTTTCCAATCCTGCAATGCTACAAATAATAAGACTCTCAATGAGCTTAGAATGCAAGCTACACACACATAGCACACCCCTTAGTACAGTGACATTTCTTCCTATTTATTCAGCAGAGCGGCATGGTATAACATGAGTTTATCTCCATCTTGCGTAAGTTGAATGTATATTCCATTTTACTTGGTGTAATCCTGCCTTATACTTCTCATCCAGACATGTTTATTAATAGTTCCCCTTTTACTGTGTGAAAGAGTCTGAGTTTGGAAGATAAATTACGTTTACTTTTCTCTTGTCAGACTTTGCCGAATGGATCAAGAAGGAACTACACACATCACCATTTTAAATATTTTCTATAATTTTGCCTAAGGCCCCAGACTTGGTCATTGCATGATGAGTCAGAGATAAGGCAAACAGTAGTTAGGCAAAATGGTTTAACACTGCTTAACAGCAGTCACAGGCTTTCCACACTGCAGTGGGTAGATCCTTCTGCCTGCTGTTGAACCTTTTTCCACTGAGCTAATGCCACATTTTAGATTCTCATAATAATAGCATTGTATTTTTTATACCAAATTCTATATCAGCTAGTGATTAAGTTTTCAATGTTTAACAGGATGCCTAATCAATAGTGACTTACACAAGATGTTCGTATATTTCAACACAGAAAGAATAATTGCTATTATCATTCCATTCTAGGACAGCAATTTTCAAAGTGTGTCTATGGACACAGAAATCCCCAAGATTCTTCCAAGGGGTTTATGAAGCCTACATCATTTCCTTCCATACTAAAGAGATTACTTGCCGGTTTTCACTGTGTGGACACTTGCATTAATGATACAGAAGAAGTGGTGGGTGAAACTATTGACACCTTAGTACAAATCAAGGCAGCAGAACCCTCTATACTAGTAAATATTTGTCTCTGTTGCCACATGCTTAAGAAAGAGGAGAAAGCCCGTTTCACTTTAAAATGTCCTTGATGAAGCAATAAAAATATTAACTGTATCAAATTTTGAGACTTGAGTAATTATCTTTATAATATTCTGGGTGACAAAACAGAAAGTACATATGAAGCATTTCTGATGCATACATAAGTACAATGGTTGCCTCAAAAAAATTTGTGTGTTTGAATTGCAAGCTGAACTAGATGCTTTTTTTATAGAACAGCATTTTTACTTGAAAAATGACTGAGAGACAAACTATGTGTATTCAGAGTTGGGTTTGTGGCAGATATTACCTCAGGAACAAGTTAAGTGAATGTGTTTCGAAATAAAACAATTGGCATCATGTGTTGCCAATAATATTTGAGTTTACGTATGAAAATAGAATTTTGGAAAAATTGTATCTCGCTCTGTGAGGTCGGCTGTTTCTCAAAATTTAAAGACTTTTCTTATGAAAATATTGGCCATATTAACAAATTATTTTTTCATGTTTTACAATTAAATAGGGCAACAGTTGAAAGATGTCCATAAATTAATAAACTAATATTTTTAAATATTAGTGCATGATGGTACAAAATCATACACAGGTAAAAAACAACTTGAAGTGCAAGACAGACCAATGGATGTTTATGCAACACAAGACAAATAATCTGATATGGATTTTAGATTCCACGTTGCAATTCATCTTTAAGAAACTTAATACTAATCAAATTTGGTTTAGTATCAACAAAAAATATCCACAATTATCTAAAAAGTTTATTAAAGTATACGTTCCTTTTCCAACTACTTATACTTGTGAGGCCATATATTCTTTTTTTTTTTTTTTCAAAATAAAAAATACATATATTTGAATTTTATCTGACAACTTCAAGAATATTTAAAAGTACAAGATATACCTACACATTCCAATATGATCACATTCCTGTCTTCCATTCAGAGATCTTCAACTCAGAGCAACGTTCTAAGGGAAAAGATCCATGGCCCACATTGGGCACTGATATGTTTCTCGTATGGATTCATATAATTCTAGATTGTTTTATTAAGGAAAACAGTTTCTTATAGTCCATGATTATGCATGCTATTCTTTATTGTATTTAAAACATAAAATGAAATAAAAGCTCACAACAGATTGAATGCAGCAACAGATACGTGAATCAAGCTGTCTATTATTAAGCCAGGCATTACATTTTTTTCCAAAAATCTGAAGTAATGCTACTATTCTCTCCAAAAAATTTTGATTTTGAAAAATATAGACATGTAAAGCACATTTTGAAAAATATAAGCACATAAAAACATGATATGCATATTAACCTGTAATGTGATTAATAGAGTAATTTAAAAGTGAATAAATAATGAATGAATAAATAATTAATAAATTAGTTTTATTAAAATGAATGTATAAACATTTAATTATTTCTTAATTTAAATTTTCTAATATGCTATCGATAGATATAACCCATATAAGCATAAACTCTCTTGAGCATTCAACAGGGGAATCTTGAGACCAAAATATTTGAGGAACACCATTCTATAAGGCAAATAATTACAACTTGAAAAAATATGACCTTTTTTTTCCTATGAATACGTTAGTAATGATGGATGGTTAAAAGCAAGAAGATTAAAATAGAAACAAATATTTTGATGTCTATTGCTACTTCCTTATCTAATAGATTAAAAGACTAAGGACATGAGGTTTTAAAATTTTGTCCCAAATTAAAATGTTAAGGAATTCAGGCAAAGGGTCATCAAGACTGGCCCATTTTCTCAGAAGTGTCTTCTTCTAAATTAGAGAAAATAATAACCATGGCAAAATTCCATATATCATATTGACAATGATAATGAAATTGTTATAATAGCTTTGCAAAAATTAATTCAGGGTGTCAAAAGAGCTTTAAAAACATTCATACCTTTTAACTCAATAATCTCAGTTGTAAGATTCCAGAATGATCAAAATGTGACTGGGTAGTAAATCAAACTTAAGCAACCTAAAAAAAGTGTAAATACAAATATGTTTATCATAACATCATTTATAATATTAACATGCTGGAAACAATGTGTATATTTAAGAGTACCAACAATGGAATATTCTGCAGCCAGAAAAATTATATTTATGAAGTCTATGTAGACATAGAAACACTTACTCATTGAGAACACATGATCACAGGTTGACCCGTCAGCTGGACCTTGGCAATTGGAGGTTCCTCACCCCTACCCTGTCCTTGGAGTGTATGCTCTGCCCACAGTCCCAACAGTGGGAGCTGTTCTGAGGATGTAGCCTTGAGAGACTAATCCGTTGTTGAGACCATCTGGACTGTGTATGAGACTGAACCCCATTAAGGCCTCTATACAAGCATTTAAGATTCCGGCAGGCTGGTGCAGAGATCTAATCATCTTAAAGCCACCCAAGACCAGCCTTGTATGTAAGTTCCTTTGTTTATTAAACCTGCCACCTACCCATCTGGTGTGCCTTGTCTCTTTCTTCATTCTCTTCTTTCCCTCCATGTACAGGGGCCAGTTTGTGAACCAACACTTACATTAAATACAAAAGTAGACTCTGCGAAAACAGTACTCAGAGAGATATGTATAGCTTTAAATACATGAATCAGGAAACAAAAAGCATAAAATAAATTATACATAAACTCAAAATGTTGGGAAAAAATTAACTAGCTGAACCCAAAAGAAAAGAGATAAAAGTAAGAAGGATAAGGGCATGATGAATGAAGTAGAGAATACAGCAACAAAAATAATAGCACATATTTACAAGAAGAAGAGTTACTTTGAAAATAAAAGTAAATTACACAGATCTCTGGTCTGGAAATATTAATTGAGAAGAGGAGAGACATCTGAAACTAAAAATTAATATTACTAACCACTGTACACTAATAAATTTTAGAACTAGAGGAAATATGTAACTTCGTAGATATTAAATGACAAATTTGCTCAAAAAAGAAATAGAAAACTCATAAATTAGTATTAAATAAATTGAAATAATGGTCAAAGACCCCTTTTGCCCCAAATTCCAGATAATATCATCAGTAAACATTCACAATATGCTGTCCTTGCCAGTAAGAATTAAATTATTCAAGAAAATAAAAGGAAGAACACTTGGCATATGATTTAATAGAGTTATTATTATCTGATTCAAAACCTAATGAGGAAAATGTATGAAATTAAAATTATAGGCTCTGTTCACATATTAATACACAATCAGAAATTGTAAATAAATATTATCTATCTAAATCATATGTTAAATTAAAAATATGTAATGACTGCTCTCAGACAACAATGGAATTAAACTAGAAATCAATAACAGAAAGATGACTAAAAAATCCCAAAATATGTTTAGATTAAACAACACAATTCTCATTTAGCACGTGAGTCAAAGAAGAAATCTCAAGAGAATTTAAAAAACATTTTGAACTAAATGAAAATGAAAACATCTAAATTTATGGGATTCAGTGAAAGCAGTGCTTAGAGGGAAATTTATAGCATTTAATGAATACAATAGAAAAGAAAAAGGATCTAAAATCAGTAATACAAATTTCCACCTTAGGACACCAGGAAAAGAAGAACAAATTAAATTCAAAGTAAGCAGAATAAAAGAAATAATAGGAAGTAGAGGAGAAATCAATGAAATTGGAAACAAGAAATCAATATAGAAAATCAGTGGAAACAAAAGCTGGTTCTTTGAAAAGATTAATAAAATAAATAAGACTCTAACTAGACTAAGAAAAAAAGAGAGAGGAAATAAATTACTAATATCAGAAATGAAAGAGGATACATCACTACAGATCCCAAGGAAATTAAAAGAATAATAAAGGAATACCATGAACAGCTCTATGCCTACAAATACGATAACCAAGATGAAATGGACCAATTCCTTGAAAGACACAATCTGCCAAAACTCACACAAGAAGAAATAGGCTATCTGAATAGGCTTATATCTATTAAAGAAATTGAATCAATAATTAATAACCTTACGAAACAGAAAGCACCAAGCCCAGTTAGAGGCACTAATTTCAACAAACATTTTAACAAATTTTAACAAACATTTAATGAAGAAATTATACCAATCCTCTATGATCCCTTTCAGAGGACAGAGGCAGAGGGAATACTTACAAACTCATTCAATAAGTCCAGCATTACCCTAACACCAAAATGAGACAAATATGTTATAAGAAAAGAAAACTACAGATCAATATCTTTCATGAATATAGATGCAAAAATCCTCAATAAAATATTAGCAAATTGAATCCAACAATGTGTAAAAAGAAGTATACGCCACGACCAAATGGGATTTATCCCGTGTATGCAAGGCTTGTTCAACATTCAAAAATCAATTTATGTAATCTATCACATCAACAAGCTATTAAAGAAAAACCACACGGTCACATCAACAGTTGCAGAAAAGGAATTCGACAAAATCTAACACTCATTCACGATGAAAACCTTTAGCAATCTAGGAATATAAGGGGAACATCCTATACTTGGTAAAGACTATCTACAAAAAACCTACATGTAACATCATACCTAATGGTGAGAAAGTTGAAGCTTTCCCACTAAGATTGGGTACAATACAAGGATGTCCCCTTTAACTACTCAGGGTGAATTGTACCTTAAGTCTCACCCATTTCTAATTTAGATGATATTTAGATAAGACTTTGGACTTTATTCTTTAGCATTGTTGCTGAAAAGATTTAAGACTTTGGAGGCTGTTGGGATGGAATTAATGTATTTTTCAAGTGAGAAGGACATGAATTTTGGAAGGCCTGGTGCAGAATGTTATGGACTGAATGTGTGTCCCCTCAAAATTCATATGTTAAATCCCTAACCCCCAATGTGATGGTACATGGGGGTGGGGCCTTTGGGAGATAATTAGGGTTGGATGAAGTCATGTGGGTGGGGACCTCAGGATGGGATTCATGCCCTTATGAGAAGAGACACCAAAGAGCTTGCTCTTGCAATGATCTCCCTGTGCACACACGAAGAAGAGGTCATGTGAGTACACAGTTACATGCAGCCACCTACAAACCCAGAGACGAGGCCTCAGGATGAAACCTGCTTTCCTACAATATTGGTTTTGGACTTCCCAGCCTCCAGAACTGTGAGAAATAAATTTCTGTTGTTTAAGCCACCCAGTCCTCGGTACTTTGTTATAGTAGCCCAATCTTATTAATACATGGGGTGACCATGAGAGACATATGTGAATTTGAGACTTGTTTTCTTCTCTAAAACAGAAGCACCAAGCAAACTCCACCTGAATGCTGCGTGATGTACTTAAGGACTTAAGGGCATGAGCTATGGAAACAGATTCTCTCAAATTGACTCTCTATTTCATAATTTTATAATTATAAATATTAAGGCATGTTAGGCAAACTACTTCTCTCATTTGTTTCCTCATCAAAAAATTGGCCATTATAATAAAATCTTCCTCATAAGGTTATTGTGAGAATTAAAGTTAGTTATATTATATTAGTTAATTAGTTAATATAGAATATATTAGTTATATTAGTTAATATAGAATTAGTAGCAGTTATTATAGTGTCATGCTACATAGTTTGTGCTCAATAAATGTTATTTAAGAAGGAGTAGTGCAGGGGCCAGCCCTGTGGCGTAGTGGTTAAGTGCACGCGCTCCACTGCTGGCAGCCCGGGTTTGGATCCCGGGCACGCACTGATGTACCGCTTGTCAGGCCGTGCTGTGGCGGTGTCCCATATAAAGTAAAGGAAGATGGGCATGGATGTTAGCCCAGGGCCATTCTTCCTCAGCTAAAAGAGGAGGATTGGCATGGATGTTAGCTCAGAGCTGATCTTCCTCACAAAAGAAAAAAAAAAAAAAGAGTAGCCTACATTCAAATAATATTCATTTTCTCTACTTCGCTGGATCTTTACATGTTCAGTTTTTGTGATTTATCCCTGGACCCTGATTCACCTTCTTTTGCCTACAGCCTGCAGGGTCCTCAAACCCAGCTCCAGTCCTAGAGTTCTGGAGCACCTCTAGTTCCCTGCAGGAAGTGCCTGGCAGCATCAGGGTGCAAGTAAAATTCAAGAAAGAATAGTGGAAAATATAAAAAAGAGGAAAAAATGCAGCTACCTCTAATTTTAGTTTGCCTACTAATTAGCAAAGTAATTAAAAAACATATGACAAAGCTGACAGATCTGTGCAACGTTGGCATTCTGAGTGGCGTTTTCCTATGGTGAGGAGGGATGATTGATGGACTCGTCCTTCTCATCTTTGTTTTGAAAGCTTTGAGCTCCTTTGGGCTTTGGCAAAGACATTGTTTTTTTTTTTCCCCATGGCAAATGCACAAATCTCAATGTCTGGCCCAAGAATTTCAGCCAGAGCAGTGATGCTTCCTGCTAGTTGAGTAATTTGCAACCCACAAAGATTTTCAAATATGTAAATTCAACTTCCACAACAGCCTTATAAGATTGGCAGGGTGTATTTTCCCCATTTTACAGATGAGGAAATTGTTTTCTGTTTCAAATAGACTGACCTAGTTGAGAGAGGAGGTCATATTGTATTTGTATGTGAATTCTCGAACATAAGAAACCATCTGGGGAAAGCATGAGTGAATGAGTCAGTGAGCACTTGCAGGAGGCACACAGAGGTTTCAGGGCTGGTGCATGGCTGATCTGTTTGTCCAGTAGCAGGCTGTATCACCTGCTCTAACGCTTACCAGCTTTGCAACCTTCGGCGCATCACTGACCGTGTTTGACGAGAACTTTGTGGAGATTAAACATGAAGTTATTAGAAAATGCCTGGGACATAGTAAGTGCTCATTAACACCAGCAGCCTTTCTCATCTGCTCCCTTCTCTAACTGCTTCCAGGACTCATTGCTTTTAATCAGCAACCATGGCAGTTTGCCTGGTTTGGAATATGAGGGAATGTGATGGTGAAATCTGGAAATATCTTGTCAGTAAAGAGAAGAATTTTGATTTATTAACTCATTGTGGTCCAACACAATGGTAGATTATTTTGTCCATAATATGTAAACTACCTCTTTCAAATTAAAATGAAATATTTTATATGTTATTCTCATGTGGCATATAAAAAAAAAGAGAACATATACGAAGTACCTACTGAAAGCTAGCAAGTTCATTAATTCTTTCCACATATATATACTGTCATTAAAACTATCCCAGCCTGGAAAATAGGCATCACCGACTCTAATTTGACAAACGTGGATATTAAGGCTCAGAGAGGATGGATGTTTTTCCTAAGGCAAATAGTTAGAAGATGGGGTTGACATTTAATCCAAAACGTCTTTGCTTCTCAAGCTAATATGCACATGTACACAAACATGTAATATGTATGTGAGTATACCTAAGTGACAGTGTTTATTTTTAACTTTTTGTCAACATTAACTATTTCAGTTATGCCATAGAAATAATCTTAGATGTTTTCTTAATTTTGTTCACTGGATTTCATGCCTCATTTCTTCTAAGAACGGTGTATCTCTGTAACAAGTATATGAGAATATTTCAATATAGTTACATTCTGTAAAGGATTTATGGTGGATTAACCAGGATGGTTAATAGATTAGCCTTAGGGAGGGGCCCACCTGGATTTCTCTTCACTCAGATTCTACTGAACTTTCTCCCTGTGTCCTGCTAAGTTCACCTCTATGTAACATGATCATATTAAGAAGAATCAGATCTAGACTAGGCACTGCAGTCAAGGAGCTTATGTAGCTGGAAGGCAACAAATACACCTTGAGAAGCTGGTCAGAGGCAAGGATTTACAACTCAGGTAGGGAAGTGGAAGAGGAATCCTGGTCAAATACAAGTGCTGTAGAAGTCCTCTTTACTCTGCGGCTGCTGTGTTGTATGGACATAAGTTCAGCACTGCCACTTGCTGGCTGCATACCCTTAGGAAGGATACTTAACTCTTTTTGAGCCACAATTTTCCTATCCAAGAAACGAGTGAGTAAAATGATATGCATATCACAGTGTTGTTTTGAGGCATATGTATGCTTAATGTACAAAATCAGGGCTCGGTAAATGTTATCTATTTTCACTGTTATTATTATCAATAACTTTAAATATTTACATTTTATTATTGAGGAAAATCAGATAAAAAGGAGAAGAATGACTTACTTGAGTTCACAAAGCTAGAAAGTGGTAGAGCTTTCATAATATGTGAGCTTAGCGTTTGGCTTCAGTACCATTTCCCATCTTGGCCACTTCTAGTTGTCTAATCCTGTCTTTCACATTTTCTTGGTCTTGATATCAACCGTTTTATCCCTTCAAATGCCTTTAGTCTCTCTCTTTCCATTCTTTCATATTCCACATCTAATCAGATTAAAAATCCTATTGGTTTTCATTTCAAAATATATCTAGAGTTCTATGAATTTTCACCACCTTCACTGCTATCACCTTTGCCCAGCTGTCCTGACAACTTACCTGCATTATTGCCTCCTAACTGTACCTCCTGCTTCTAACCTCACTCTTTTATATTATATTTTTACCACAGCATCCAGGTGCATCCTACTAAAAAGCAGATGATGTTACAACTTTGTCAAAATCCTTTCTCAAATCCTTCACTTGGATTAAAAGCCAAAATACTTATATAAACATATAAATCTCTTTGTGATCTGCCTTCTCCCATTATATGTCTGATTTCATCTCATAATAATTTTTTCCCTTTTCATTTGACTTCAGCAACTTTAGTTTTCCCTACTATTCTCTAGAACTATCAGGTGTACTCTCTTCTTAGGAATGTTGTGCTGACTTTTCTGTCTCCCTGGAAAGGTCTTCACCTACTTGTTTGCATGGCTAAATCATACCTCCTAAATTCTGTGCTCAAACATCATCTTCTGAATGAAGACTATACCCTTTTATCCTACTACAAATCGCAACCACATTCACCCCAACACTCCCAATCCCCATTCACCTGATCTACTCATTTCCATAATGCTTATCACTCTCTAACATGGGTTATTTATTTGTGTATATGCTTTTTAAAATTTATTATGTCTACTTATTGCCTGTCCTCCTACTTCCTGTTAGAAAGTAAGATCCATAATGGCTGGAATCTTAGGAATTTTTTTTTCCCCACTGCTACTGTAGGGTTCTTAGAAAAGTATCTGGCATGAATATGTTCAATAAATAAGACTAAACCAAGTTCCACAAGCTCTGATCAGCACATGTGCATAGCTACTTGCATCTGTACATGCATGCTCTGCTTCTCTCTTGCTACTATGGATGAACTCTACATGATAGAGGCAATGTTAAACCTTTTATTTAAGCACTGGATCCCATCACTGCCTCCTCAATAACTTTACTCCAGCATAGAAAAAGCAAAATAAGCAAATACTCAGTTGCACACACACAGAAACACATATACATATTCAAAGCAATCCACACAACAAACTGATATAGATATTAACCTATTAAACCTGGAATTTAAAACAATTATGATTAATATGTTAAAAGTTCTTGTGAAAAAGGTGGACATGGTTCAATATTTGTTTGATAATTTTAGTGGAGATATAGAAACTGTAAGGAAAAATCAAATGAAAATGCTAGGAATATAAAACACAGCAATAGAGGTGAGAAATACTCTTGATGGGCTACATCAGTCAATTCAATCAGCTACAGAAAGAATCAGTGGACTTGAAAAACAATGAAGAGAACTTGCCCTTACAGAAACACAAAGCCTAAGCGGGGTGGGGAGAGACCAAACACAAACATGCAAACAAAGAGACACACAACCCCAAGACATGTGGAACAACTTCAAGAAGTCTATTAAAGATTGGAATTTCAAAAGGAAAAAAGAGAGAATAGATCAGAAGAAATATTTGAAAAAATAATGACTTGAAAAATATACTCTATAACTCTAACAATAGCGTATTCACACAGCTGAAAACAAAAGATGAAATGAAAATCTTGAAATCAACCAGAGAAAAAAGGCACATTACACATAGAACAAAGAAAGGAATTACAGCAGACATCGCTTCAGATGCTACACAAGCCAGAAAACAATGGAGCATTATTTTTAAAATGAAAAAGAGAAAAAAACCAAGCATGTGTGTGTGTCAACTGAGAATTCTATACCTGGTGACAATATCTTTCAATAAAAACAAACAGAGACTTTACTTCCTGACATGATGAAGTAACAAGGAATAGTAACCTTTCCACCTAAAACAACTAGTAAAAAGCAGACCAAGTACGTGAAAAAACATTTTCAAGATACTGAATATCAGGCAACAGAGAACAGTGATCATAGAAATGGAGAACAAACATGATAAGCCCTATTAATGACCTAGCTTACTGACTTGAGCTAGTTTCAAGGCCACAACCCAGAGCGAGGGGATCTCAGGTGGAGCATAGCAGACTCCCAGAGCTGAAACTTATGGGGAAATGAAGGCAATTAGAGTCCACAGGACAGAGTATGAGAGAGGAGAGAGCTGCAGAGAGAAATCCTTGTGTATTCAGCAGATTACCCATAAGTGTGTGGATCTGAGAAAACTACATGAGTCTGAGAAAGTATTTTCTGAAAGGATTAGAAGGAAAAATGGTTAGGGCTCACATACAGCCAGAAACAGTGACTGTTTTCACAAGCCAGACTAGAAAACCACATAATTCACAGGACATTGGAGAGAATATTCGATGAGTTCTTGTCTCTAGTAGAAATAATTTGTCCTTGACTAAACATAGCTCTTTTCCCATGTCATGCATCTTAAAAGCAATATCAAAAAGGATCAAACTGTTTACAAGTAAATTAACTACATCCAGAACAAACCAAACATTATTTGTAGAAATATGAAAATATTTCAGCTCCCAACAAGGTAATTCTCACAATGTCTGACATCAATTCAAATTGTTATATATCCATACAATGGAATATGGGTCAGCAATTAAAAAGAGTAACCTATTGACGCAAGCAACAAAATCTTAAAATAAAAATACTGAGTAAACGAAGCCAGACACCTTCCCCCAATTCATACTATATGATCCCATCTATACAAATCTCTAGAAAATATAAACTAAATTTTAGTGAAAGAAAGATGCTCAGTGGTTATATGAGGACAGGAGGGAGTGTGGTAAAGGGGCATGAGTAAACTTTTTGGAGTGATGGAGTTTTGTTTATTATTTTGTTTGTCCTGATGCTTTCAAGGGTATATACATAGGTGAAAACTTATCAAATGCATATCTTATATATGTGCAGTTTACTATATATAAATTATACCACAATAAATCTGTTAAAAATGTGCTTAAGGAAATATAAAGAAAAAAAAAAAAAAACCTGAATCTGGAGAGTTGAATAAGAGCTAGATAATTCAGATCCTTACATAAGATAAAAAATCTTATACCTTATTCTATAGAGGACATGGGCCTTTGAAAGGATTTTAAATAAGGAAGTGACATGGTCCTATTACCTTGTTAAATAGACCACCAGACAGCAGTGAGGAGACAGGGCTGGAGAAGGTTGAATCAAGGACCCACATATCAGTCCCATTTGCACTGCTGGTATTTGGTCCTTGTTATCACAAGGTCCCAGAAAGAAAAATGTAAAAATTTCCAGCAGACTCGAGTTATGAATATGAATGTGTGCTCCACAAGCTGGCTCTTTCTTGCATGTCTAATGAGCAGATCAAGACTCCTACAGGGGAAGAAAGGGCACCAGGTGCAGGTGGAAGGTGGTACGGTGAAGAGGGCAGCTCTGCTCCAGCTCCCTGCCTGAGTAAACGCCTTCTCTCACTAAATATCAGGCCTGGATGTGCAGCACCATATCTTGTTTCATAAAACCTTATTGATTGTCAATTGCTTAACCATAAAAGGGAAAAAAACACATTCTGTAACCAACTGTGGAGAAACATTTTTTTGGAATATTTTTAGTTTCAGATCTGTCAGGTCATCAATTATAATTACTTGCAAGAAATACACATTTTGAAAGTCAAAATTTGAAGACTTCTACTTCATTCACTAATCTTAGTTCTTTCTAATTTTCCCTAATAAAAACTATATTTCATCCATGAACAAAGCATGAATGGGCTCAGACCTTTGTCCTGTTCTAGTCTTTGCCAGAAATGCCTTTTTACTCCTTGACCTACATTTCTTCTATAAAATTTCACCTTGATTACCCTAAGCAATTAGATGAACTTTCTACCATTAATAAATTGTACATTTGTTTGTTATTAAATTAACCAATATTTATTGGGCATCTAATTTTTGACCTTATGCTTTTCCAGCTACTGAGGGTAAGAAAATGAAAAAAGAGATAAAAATCCCTGCCCTCATGGAACTTAATAATCTTTTAGGGGAAGAGAGAAAACAAAAATGATAATAACTAACATATGTAGTATGCTAGACGGTGATAAGTGCATGAAGAAAAATAAAACAGGGAAGGAGAATGGACTTCCCCTTCTAGAGTCTGTGTTGCGGTTTGAAATATGCTGTATGATCTCACTTATATGTTGAATTTAAAATTGTCAAACTCAGAAAGGCAGAGAGTAGAATGATGGTTGCCAGGGGCAGAGGGGAAAGGAAATGGGAAGGTGATGGTCAAAGGGAACAAAGTTTCAGTTATACATGAAAAATAATTTCTGGATACTACTATATAGCATAGTGCCTACAGCTAATAAGACTGTATTGCATGCTTAAAATTTGCCAAGAGGGTTGATCTTATGTGAAGTGTTCTTATCACACACACAAATAATAACAATAACAATAATAATAAAAGAAGAAAGAGGAAACTTTGGTAGGAAACAGATATGTTTATGGCCTTGATGATAGTGATGTTTTCACGGTATATTTACCCTCAAACTAACTCCTTAAGTTGTATACATTAAATCTACAGCTTTGTACATGTCAGCCATATCTCAATAAAATGGTTATAAATAAAATATAGTAGTCAGTGAGCATGTCGATTAAAAAATAATTTGAGGGGCCGGCCCCGTGGCGCAAGCGGTTAAGTGCGCGCGCTCCGCTGTGGCGGCCTGGGGTTCGCTGGTTCGGATCCCGGGCGCGCACCGACGCACTGCTGGCAAGCCATGCTGTGGTGGCATCCCGTATAAAGTGGAGGAAGATGGGCACGGATGTTAGCCCAGGGCCGTCTTCCTCAGCAAAAAAAGAGGAGGATTGGCGAATGTTAGCACAGGGCTGATCTCCTCACAAAAAAAAAAATAAAGAAAGAAAAATAAAAAAAAAATAATTTGAACAAAGTCCTAGGATAGAGTAAGCCGTGTGGATAGATGAAGTAAGAAGTTTCCCGGACAAGGGAAACGCAATTGCAAAAGCCCAGTTGTGGGATTACACCGTATGTTTGTGGAAAAGCAAGGAGGCAGCATTGCTAGATTAGAATGAATGGGACAGTGATAGATAATGACATAGTGAGAGACATTATAGATCTGTGAAAGAATTTTCACTTTTTTTTATGTGGGCTTTGGTTTTTAGATCAGTTTTAGGTTCACAGCAAAATTGAGGACAGTAGAGAGATTTTCCATAGAGATAATAAATCAAGTCATCTGATTGGAATAATTTTTATTGAAATTTATTCAAATAATGTTTATTGAGACTCTATTATCTTCTAAGAGCTAAGCTACACCTTTTTTACTTCTTCGTTCAATACTCATGGAGAACTAAAGAAGTCATGTTAGTTTTTTTTCTTGTTTTCTATAAGTGAGAATGTGAAGATTTTCACATTTTTTTCAAATCACATAGTTATAGCACAGTCAAGATTTGCAAACTTAAGAGTTCTTAGCTTGGAATTGTGTGGAGTTACCATTTCTCATCTGAGAATTCTCAACTCCAGATATTCAGAAGGATGACAAAGGGATTAGAGGAAATTGAAAGATACCAATATATAGAGAGTAGAGCTATCACCTAAATGATTGAGTGGGCATGTATAAGATGCAAGCCCATGAAGAGGCTCATCGATTGGGTTTAGAACCACAGAGACAATTCACAGCCCAAGAGTGATCGATACCAGAGTGAATACAGTTCAAGGACCAACAAGGTGTGAGAGATGGTAGAAGTCCTGGGATATCACTCAGATTTGTTGTTAAAATAAACCTACAGTAGAACCTGGGAAAGACAAAAGTAACTGCTGATGTTATTGTTGGCTACCCCTTGATACCTCCCCATGAGGCGTTAGTGATGCTACACATCTTCTCTGCCAGGGGCTGTCACAGAGCTTTTCTTATTATTCACTTCCTTCTAATTTTAAAGAAGTTATTGTTTTTCACTTCATCCTTGCTGCTCACTTCATTTCAAAATAACTCCAAGTTCCTCAGTCTGGTCAAATAACTCATCTCAGAGTCCTGTCTTTGAACATCCACTGCTGGAACCTATGAACCATACTTCAGGCCGATGCTGCCAGTAGTATTGCTGCTGCTGGTATCAAAATACTCCTGCTGAGCAGAATCCCAGGAACCCACAGGGATGCTGGTGCAGCTGAAACCACACCAATGATGCTGGGACTGAGGCCAAAGTTGCTGCAAGAGCCCAGAGTCACCTCAGGATGTTGTTGCTACTGATGCCAAAGGAACAACCAGAAGTTGGATGATAAAAAATCCCCCTCTCTCTTCCTTCTATATTCTTGCCAATTCTTCCCATGGGCAGAACTGGGAAATATATTTAAAGGCTTCTAGCTCCCTGAAATTCACAAATCACAAAAAGATGCAAATGGAGCTAATGATCACAGACTAATAACTGTTATAATCATTAAACTGGGCTAGTTGAATTTCTTGCACCATTGGTAACTTTTGGTATTATTATTATTATTTTTTTTAATTTTACTTAGATCTTCAGTCCTCTATCCAAGGTTTGCCAGAAATAAATATAAGATGCAGCATTAAATTTCAATTGCAGATAAACAATGAATAATGTTTTAGTATAAGTAGTTTCCATGAATGTATCTCATGAAATTGGCATATATATATTAATATTCCAAATATTGAATGTGATATTTATACTAAAAAATACTTATTGTTTATCTGAAATTCAAGTTTTAACTGGATACTGTGTATTTTAATTCCTAAATCTAGTAGCTCTATCCCCTAGGGATTTTCAAGAATTACACGAGATATTGTCTCCCTCACACGTTCACTACAACATTTATTATACAAGTTTTTATTGTTTGTAACTCTCTCTCTCTCAACAGTGAGATTTGGTGACAGAGACTACATTCTTAGCATTATTTATTGAATACTTATGTGTGCTAGGCACTCTGATGAATGCTAGAGGTATAACTTGGTGCTTGTAGTGGATGCTGTAACACTATCCAGACCCCACTCTCTGTTTCAAAAGTGAGATGTTCATTCCCTCACCTGCTCAGAGCGTTGGAAGACACTGAATCTCAGCTGAATCCCTCTTAAAAAATTGCCTTGAGCCAAGGAGAGCTGCCTTGCCCAAGTCATGGCCCCACTGAGTGTCTAAGGGGCTATCCACGTCCGGTGGCTAGGAGATGCAGGGGTACAAAAGCCTGGCTTCTTAGTGTCAAGGCAAGGCTGTTCTGAAGGGGCATCCCAGCTCCACAGCTCCTTGTGGGATCAGCTGAGGTTATTGTGGTGACTATTTTCTAGGTCAACCTCTCCCTCTACTGAATCGTGCTTTCCTGGAAGATGTCCCCTGACACTTTATGCATGAGGATATCAAGGTCAATTTCCTGAGGGTTTCAACTGTGTAAAAGCAACTAGGATCATTAGTGGCTCCCCTTATGGAGCATAAATAGTGAATCTTGGTTGCAAAAAACAAACAAAAACTTTTAAATTTAAAATCTTGTTTTTTCTTATTTCTCATTGCTTCTTCAGCTCCCAGCAGGAACTCAGTACATGATTGTTGAATGATTATTGAATAGATGATTGGATGACTAAATGAATGATGTCTGTAAAGTGATGTTAACTCCATCCTACTAGAAGGACATTTTGTAAATTGAGGAATCTTCACTAAGATTCTACATACTACTTATAAATTTATGATAATTATCCACCTTGGCTTAAAAATAAAACCTCTTTGGGAAGCTAATTGAAATCCATTTCTGTAGAACTACAAAATTGTATGTTTATTGACCAAAAGGTAAGGTACAACAGGAAAAAATGTGATAGTGCACAAAAAATCAATGCATGTTTTGTACTCTTTCATTCTCCCTAATAATCCAATATGCTGCTTCGGCCCATCTGGGTAGATTTGAAATACCCTGAGACTTTATGGAATGATCAATCCATCATTCTGCCACTTGATAGAAATTCTTAGGACTTATCATGATATGGAACTCCTGGGCCAGCCACAAATATCAGTGGCCAGATCATCTTTCAACTTGTTGCATTTGATGCAGTTGACCAGATTTACCATCTTGGAATATTCTATTGGCTTTCCTACTGTATTCTACCTTGATTTTCTTGCTATATTTCTGATATACACAACCTTTGTATAATTCTTAAATATTGATATTTTAATATTTTAATAGAATGCTACATCCTCACTTCTGATTTCACAAACCATTTTCATTCCATTACTTACAAGTCTTTACCTATAGCTCTGAATTATTCCAAAGGCCACAGAGTTATTTATCTATGTTGCTTTGAATCTATGCATATTTCTTACATAGACTCCAAGTAAGTATCCCAAACATTTCTCCCTCCCCCACCTGTACAATTCAACTCCCTAGCCCTCCATTTTGTTTTCTGTTATTCCAATTTTAATTAAATTTATGATTATTTTCCAAATTTACATATAGTAAAATTGACATTTTTGATGTGCTGTTGTATAAATTTAAAAATATTTTTAGATTTGTGTAACTACAACCACAGTGAGAATCCAAAACAGTTCAATCACTCCTAATAAATTCCCTCATGCAGCACCTCACGCTGCAAATCCTCCCATACTGCATCCCTTTCCCCCATCCCAAATCCCTGGAAAACACTATGTTTCCCTTCGCTGTAGATTGCCTTTACCACAATACCATTTAGATAGGATCATGTAGTATGTAATCTTTGGTATTGGTTTCTTTAACATCTCTGAGATTCATCCATGCATCTATAACTTGTTTTTATTAATAGTTGTTTAGTATTCAATTGTATAGTATACTCCAGTTTATTTACCCATTCACCCATGAAAGGACATTTGGGTTGTTTACAGCTTTGGCTGTTAAAAATAGAGCTGCTATAAAAGTGTCGTAGAAGATTTTGTGTGAACATAAGTTCTTATTTATCTTGGGCAAATACCTGGAAATGGAATTGCTGGTCATATGGAAAGCATATGCTTATGTTTATAAGAAACTGCCAGTCTATTTTCCAAAGTGACACTATCATTTTCATTCCCACCAGTTGTGTACGAGAGTCCTAGTTTCTTCACATACTTACCAGAACTTGGCATTGTTATTTCAAAAATTTAGTTTTAATTTTGTTTGTCATTCTCATAGGTATGCAGCAGTATCTTATTTTGGTTTTAAGTTGCATTTCTCTAATGGCTAATGAAGGTGAGCATATTTTCCTGTGCTCATTTGCCATCTCTATATCTTCCTTACCTATGTGTTTATTCAAATATTTTGCTGATTTTTATTTTAATTGAGTGGTTTGTTTTCTTATTGTTGAATTTTGAGGGTTCTTTACAAATTCTGGATACATGTCCTTTGTTGGTTATGTGATTTGTAAATATTTTTCTCTAAGTTAGTAACTTGTTCCCATTCTCTTAACCAGGTCTTTAACAAAGTAAAAAAAATTATTTTTGATGAAGTCCAATTTAGCAGTATTTTCTTTCATGGATTGTGAATTATTTAGATGTGTGTTATATAATTTATAAGTTTTTAAAGATTTTATCATTTCCTTCCTGCTGTTGATTTCTAGTTTAATTCCATTATGCTGAGAAAAATACTTTTATGATTTCAATTATTTTAATTTTTTTAAGTTTTATTTTATGACCTAGGGTACGATCTAACTTCGCAAATGTTCCACAGGCACTTAAAAAAATGTGTATGTTGTTATTGTTTGCTGGAATGCCTTATAAATGTTGATTAGATCCAGTCAGTTGATGGTATTGTTCAGTTTTCTATATCCTTGCTGATTTTCTGTCTATATGTCTTATTGATTACTGAAATAGATGGGCTGAAGTTTCTAACTAAATTGCAGATTTTTTCTTTCAGTTTTATCAGTTGTTCCTTCGTATATTTTGAGGATCTATTGTTAAGTGCATATACATTTAGGATTGTTATGTGTTCTTAGTGAATTGACCCTTTTAACATTACATAACATTTATCTTTTTCACTAGAAATTTTCCTTTCTCTGAAGTCTACATTGCCTGATATTAATATAGAGACTCCTGCTTTCTTTGATTAGTGTTTCCATAATATATCTTTCCCATCTTTTTCATCTTCATATACAATTATATATGAAGTGGATTTCCTATAGACACCATATTCTGCATCTTGTTTTAAGAAATTTATGTTGACGATTACTGAATTTTAATGGCTGCGTCTAACCATTAACATTTAATGTAAGTATCCACATTTTTGCACTCATGCCTACTATTTTATTATTTGCTTTCTATCTGTTCCCTCTGATTTTAATTCCTCAGTGTCCTTTCTCCTATTTTCTGTGGGGCGATTATTAGTATTCTATTTTAATCTACTATTGAGTTTTTGACTATGTATTTGCATGGAATTTTTAGTGGGATTTCTAGGGTTTCCATTATATATTCAATTTTTCACTGTCTACTTAAAATTAATATTTTATTATTTCAAATAGAATGGAAAATTTATCATTATATAGGTACATTTACCCTTTCCTCTTATGTTATAGTTATCATATGTATTTCATCTACATACATTAAAAACCCTATCTGAAAATATAATCTCGTATTCTAGACACAAAGTTCAGACTTTTGATATCATCCCATAGGATTCTGGTGGTCTGTGCATTGTATTACTTAAATCTTTTCTCTGTTTTTCCAATCAGATAGTTTCCATTGATCTATCTTCCATGAGTAATTATAGATAATATGAAACTATTTTCTGAGACAAAGTTCAGTGGTAGAATAATTAGAAAAAAATCATGTACATAGTTTTGGATCCAGGTCACACTAGTTTGGAAGAATCTGACTCTGTTTAGTCATGTTGGTAGCTTAAAATTGGTCATAGAGGTAGCATTTACCCACATAGAAATCGGAAAATGCAACAAATCATAGCTTTCTTTGTTTATAGAGTTTTTTGGGCTGAGTTGTGTCCCTCCAAAATTTATGGGTCAAAATGTGAACCCACAATGTGACTGCATTTGGGGTAAGAGCCTTTAAAGAGGTAATTAAGTTAAAATGAGGTCGCTAGGGTGGATCCCAATCCAATATGACTGGTGCCCTTATAAGAAGAGGAGATTAGGACATAAGACACATACAGAGTAAGGAAGGATCCTGTGCAGACACACCAAGATGACCATGTACAGCTAAGGAGTGAGGCCTCAGAAGAAACCAACCCTGCTGACATCTTGAGCTCAGAATTCTAGCCTCCAGAATTGTGAGAGAACAAATTTCCTTTGTTTAACCCACCCAGTCTGTAGTACTTTTTCATGGCAGTGCTAGCAAGAGAAAACAGAGAACAAGTTGTTAAAGCGTTATCAGCACAGCATTGAAAAAAACTCTTCAAAGAGTGTTAAAATGGCTCTGATAATGGTAATAGCACCTAAAACCTTAAAAACAATAACATTTAACATATATGGAGAGACAACTTGTTATATGCTCACTGCTCACCTTGAGGTGTGCTATCACATTAACGACTGTCCTGCTCTGCTCTACAGTGGTAGGTGTGGTGGGATATGAGGTCGGGTAAGGGTAGGACACAGGGAGTGACAGCAGAGAAATATAAAAGACAGTAAAATGGATTCTTATCCTTTCTTTTCACTAACTAGCTGTGCAACCTGAGAATATTCTGTACACTATTGAGTTCTCATTTTCCTCATTGCTAAAATAGAAGAGTGTGATTTCATGAGGCTGGCACCACATGTACCTAAGGGTCTATTCAGCTTTGTCATTCTTTAAGTCTCTGTTTTCATGATTTTAATCGAGGGCAAGCTCTGAGTAATACTCGGTACAGGTAAAAGGCATGATCACTGTTCTCATGGGGTTTACAGATAATTAACAAATAAATAAACAAAAATATTTATGACCGCACCTTGGGAAGTAATATGAAGAAAAACATTATCAATTAGAGAGAAAGGCAGCCTTTGAATTCCCTTCCTTAGCTTAATGCTCATTCACTTAACCAGCTCTCCTCCTCCTTCATTAACCAAATCTAGTGCCAGTCACAAAAAGAACGGGATAATTTCTTTCATTCTCTTGAGAGAGATTACTATCGTCTACTGCCTGGTTTCCCAGATTGTATTTCTGCAGCAACCATCTCCCAGAGAACTAGTTCTTGGTTTCTCCATTGGACTGTAGGAATACAGCATATCTCTACTTCATTGCAACCATAACTCCCACCTCTGGATCACCACAGGTCTGCCAGAAGCAAATCTGTTTCTTTTTCAAGTATACACCATTTCTCTGAATGAAGCATGCCTCAGTTCACAGTCTCATTCTATGTCAATCATTTCAGAATTTGTCTGGTTGGGATATATTCTACAGGTATATATACATATTTTATTCTTTTTCCTTTTCTTCAGATCTTATATTGGTTGAACCTGGCCCTATAACTAGGTTCCATCTAGTAAGCCTCTAGAATTTCTTCCAGAGCTTGTTTTAGCCCATTGAGAACATGGACTTCAGTCTTGTGAGAACTGACATCCCCAACAGAATTTTTAGTGTTTTTATTTTGGGTCACTCGCAAAAGAATTCTCAGGACAGCTTGTCTGTTTGCAACAAGACTGGTTTAATGCTGAGGAAGAGTCACAAACATATATTTTTAATGGAAAAGATATTATGAGTCATTTAACCATTCTATCTGTCTATCTATTTATCTTTTATTTTCTATCATGTGCCAGGCACTGTTCTGTGTCTTCATTATTTAATGTGCCACCATCACTGCTTGCAAATAAATAAAACTCTATTAGCAGTATTAGATGTATAAAGAATCACATGCCCATGCCATTTATGCATAAATAAAGGTATGTGCCGTCTTATACATCAGTGAAGGGATTCCTTATCTATACTACTTAGATGAGTCAAGATAGATGCCAGGCTTGTTATTAGGTTAATAGCATAACATAGGCACAGAAAATAGGATAGGTAGCATAATATCCTATTTTACAGAAGAATATCAAGAAAATCATGATGTAATGGCATGAAAATACCATTGGTGACAAGAAGACCTGGTTTCAAATCCCAACTCTGCCAGTCACTGATATAATGCCTCTCAATTATGTTACATTATTATTAAGGTGGTTTTCTCTCCCACATACAGTGAGTATTATCCACTTTCCAGAGAATGAAAAAATGGATTCCAACAGGCAGTAATGT
Organism: Ceratotherium simum simum; assembly: GCF_057802395.1. Classification (NCBI taxonomy): domain Eukaryota; kingdom Metazoa; phylum Chordata; class Mammalia; order Perissodactyla; family Rhinocerotidae; genus Ceratotherium; species Ceratotherium simum. Next base: position 7,384,077 of record NC_141922.1, read on the forward strand.
TGTACAACTCTTCGGGATGCTATTCACAGGCCACCTCAGCTCTTTTTGGTAAAGCAGATGCAAAATGAGTAACTGCCTTTCCCTCTCTGTTCAGTCAGAGCGTTTTTTATCTTTGCCTTTTGTTCAGTTCACTCCTGCAAGCCTCCTCTGCACAACAACCCACCTCTCTACAGCGACTCATCCCCTCATTCTCCCAGAAAATTTCCTTGGCTGATAAGGTTTCTTTCTCACATCCATTGAGAATATGGAGGCATTCTGAGACCCATTCATGCAATACTGGAAGGAAAGGACTTGAGAGCCCTAAATTCTGATTCTTTTCTCCTGTGACACCATACACTGTGTGATAGATTGCCTTACAGAAATATAACACTATTATTATAACTCAGCTGTATAGTAAGTCTTCAAACTGGATAGAGTCCTCCAACTTTTTTCTTCTTTTTCGAAAGTTTCATTAGACTATGTTCTTTACATTTCTATATAAATTTTAAAATCAGTATGTCAAATTTTACAAAACATCTTGATAATCTTGATTGGTATTGTATTGAGTCTATATATTAAGCTGAGAAGAATTGACATTTTAACAACTTTGAGTCTTCTAGTCCAACAAAATGAGATATTTTCCATGTGCTTGGGACTTATTTACTTTCAGCAATATTTTTTAGTTTTTGGTTTGATGTCTTATGCATATGGATCAATGAAATAGAATAGAAATTCCAGAAACAGGCCAAGAATACATGACTAATTGATTTTTGACAAAAGTGCCATGTTAATTCAATAGGGGAAACAATAGTCTTTTAAATAAATGTTTCTTCAGCAAATGGATATCCATAGGGGGAAAAAAAATTCAACTCAACTTACAACATATAGAAAAAATTATCTTGTAATGAATCATATCCCTAAAGATAAAAGATACAATTATAAAACTTCTAGATGCAAACGTAGGAGAAAATCTTTGCAATCTTGTAGCAAGAAGCACTTTCTAAGATAGAAAGAACCACAAAAGCATAAACCATATAAAAAATGGATGAATTGACTTTTATGAAAATGGAAAACTTCAGCCTTTCTTAAGCCATGGTCAGGGGATGAAAGACAATCTGTGGAATGCAAGAGTATATTTCACTCTTTATATCTAACAAAAGATTTGTATCTAGAAATAAAGAACTCTTTCAACTCAATTAGAAGACAAATAACCCAATTAAAAAGTGGGCAAAACTTCAAACAGACACTTCAACAAAACAGAAATTAATGGCCAATAATCATTGCTCATTTATGAAAAAAATACTTTGCATTATTGGTCATCAGGGAAATGCAAATTGAAAACACCATGAAAAAACCACTATGTATCTGCTAGAATGACTAAAATTTTTAAAAGCTGGACAATACCGTTGCTGATGAGGGTGTAAAACAATTGCAACTTCCACACGCTACTTTTTGTTGAGTAAAATAATACAACCGCTCTGGAAAACTGTTTTGCAGTTTACTATAAAGTTAGACATACACTGAGAATGTCACCCTGTGGTTCCACTCCTCTGTATTATTGAATACCTTCCATAGATCTGTTCTGAGTATCATTCATACTTCTTTGACTCCTTAGAACGTCAAGTAATACAATTGTAGTGTCAGAAAGACTATTTTCACTTGTTTTCTTTGCTCCTTTTTTGCCGCATGTCCTAAAAAGAGAAAACAGCTGCTAATGAACAAATTAACACTAGCAATTAAAAGAAAAGCCAGTGAAAAAGCAAATATTTTAGCAAGCTTGAGAAAATGTATTAATACTGGCCTCATGCAACAAAAAATGCTGTAGATTTCTTAATCTCCTGGTTTTCTTTTGGAACAAGATGTTAAACATTTTTCTTGTTTTGGGTTTTTCTTTTCTAAGAGAAGCTTGTATTTTCTGCAGAGATGATTCTTCTTCTTCTTCTTTTTGGTATCGTCCCTTTTTTATTTCAATGCTCTCTCATTTAACCAGCTTTGAGAGGTGATGGACATGGGTATGGCCTTGAAGTTGATGAGGGTTTCATGAGTGTATACTCATCTCCAAACTCATGAAATTTTATACATTTAATATGTACAGCTTTTTATATGTCAATCACAACTCAATAGAGTGGTCTAATAAAAAATAAAAATAATTATATTTTAGAAATACCTATTAAAATATTTAAGGATAAAATGATATATCTCCAATTTGTTTCAAAGTAATATGAGATGGGGAATGCATGGAGATAGATAAAAAACATGGTTGATCACTAGTTGATAATTATTAAATTTAGATGTGGTACATGATAATTAATTCTCTCTACTTGGTGTATGTTTAAAATTTTCTACAATAAATTTACTGATTTTTTCAAAAATATATACAATAAATAGTTTTTAGTATCACAAAAAAGAAAAGAAAAAGGATTCATGAAGGAGAAGAAGCTTGAAGAGTGGCCATGTGGGATGTGACCAAAGAGAAGAGGAGAGAAGAGGACTGGGAATCCCCAGGAAGACATTAGTTTGCAGAACTAGTATTTGGCAGCAACCTCGAAGCTTCTTTATTCTCATTTGATGGGATCTTTAAAAGCAGGAGATGTGGAGAGAAAAGTAGGGAGAAAAGGAATATGGTTAATTAAGGAATGATGAGGACCTTGCAAAAATCTCTGTGCCCGAAATTGGATTAAGCAATATGTCCTTGAAAAATGAGAACATATTCAGATGAGTATAGCCAGATGACAAGCCCTCAGTAGAGTAATTAAGAGAACGGGTTAATGAAATTACAGAGTCATTTAAAGTTACTTGGGAAGTGTATTGCCTAGCTAGACACCACCAAAAAGAGAAAAAAGAGAGCAAAAATGAGTATACTAAACATATGCATGTGTTATCTGCGTGCATGCACACACACACGCGCACACACACACAACTCATTTAGTTCTCTACAAGAAAGTGGATGCTCTCAAATCATGTCTATACTTTAAAGAGTCTCTAGGTTAATGATATCTGTTCATGATCAAGCTCAGAAACAGTAACAACCATTTTTCCTTTATTTTACACATTTTCTTATATTTTTGCTTTTTTACCAAAATTGGAAATCAATGTATCCTCAATTATTGTGTGAAAGAATTTGAGTCTTTTAAAAACAAATTTTGCTAAGACTAAATGAGTTTTTTTATTCATCGTTTTATTTTTTAAAGCAGAATTTATTTACCCCAATGTTGAATTTCCTTTCTTTGCATTTGTAAAGTGGAATATTTTTCTGAGCTTGAATCCCAACATCTGTTTAATAAGTCACTTACTAGAAAGTGACATGATTATTAGAGGTTTCTATAATCTCCATACATCATATGAGATGACTTTTTGTTAGTGTGGGAAAGATTGGCAGATTGGATAAAGGGAGAGAACGAGAGACACAGGAAGAAGTGAATGAGGGCAAAAGGATGGAAGAGGGGGCAGGATCCATTATATGTGGACCATGTGATTCAAGCCAAGTGTTCTCAACTTGTTATCTTTTTTGACGTGTAGCATAGCTCAATAAGGTATTGACGACTTGAATATCGTCATTCCCACTTCACAGATGAGTAAAATCATTTCAGAGATGTAAGTCCATCATCACGTTCAGTAATAGTGATGGTCAAAATTTGAAATCAGATATGCCACTTTGAATCCACTCTATCAGCTTGCTTTTAACAAAATTAAATGAATCCTTGCTTTATTATGGACATTATTTTTCCAACAATAAGATATATATAATTAATCAGACTAACAATAGGAGTAATCGTAAAGATTTCACTTTCTCCTGCTATTTCTATGGGAATTCATGTCCTGATTTGTGAAATGAAGTGATTTTAAAGTCCCTTCAAATATTAGAATTTTATGATATATGACTCTGGAACTTTTGTAGAAAAACATTTGGGTATTAATCTGTGTACCTGGTAGATCTATAGGAATTAATCCTGGGTTTTTAGCACCCAGGATATAATCAAGAAAACTTTATTAGACACTGAATATGTTTCAGGCTACCTGCCCGTTGCTGGGGATATAAAGATAAAGGACATCACCACTGCCTGTCACAAGTTCGTAGGTCTACTCTGATGACAGTTAGGGAGAAGAAAACGAAAGAGCAAGTAAAGAAACAAGTGAAATTTCAGGTTATCATGGAGCTCAGGGAAATAGTGACAATACCTACCTCCAACTACCTTCAGGTTACCATAAAAATTAAATATTTTAAATATGTAAACATTTCATCATAGTAAGTCTTTGAAATCCAGTGTGTTTTACACTTACAATACATCTCCATTCAGACTGGCCACATTTCAAGCACTCAATGGCCGTATGTGTCCACCAGATTGGACAGCACAGTTCTAGAAGTTTGAAATTATATTCACCATAAAGTAATACAGCAGTTTTAATATGAGAAAAGCTAATTATTTTTCCATAATGATAAATAAAACTGTGTCACTTTCTTACTTCTTTCTTGAGTTAAGAATTAATTTTTTTCTCCCACTATAAAAATACCAGGTAAGCATTACTGGGAATGTATTTCCCAACTCTTGTATGAACAGTGAAAGACTGTATTCCAGTCAAATGTTAAGGAAAGCCTTGGTTCAGCGTCACCAATACATCAAACATGATTCTCTTTGAATCTTATTCCAACAGGCACAAGTGATATAGGAATCTGATGACCAGTTGACGAAGCAAATTTAAAAAATATAGACCATGAATAATTGCTAGCCCTTGCTTTCTTTCTTTCTTTCTCCTCCCTTTGGTGTCTCCAGCTCCTAGTGTTGAGATTTATTAATAGATCCACAGAAACTTCCAAACCAGCCACAGTTCCCTCTAAGGCTGTAATAATGGTCTAAGGCATAATATCTAGCAATATTCTGGTAACCTTCCCAACACCACCCATCAGTCTATGTCTCTTGGTCTAAATCTTACATACTGATATTTCATTATTAAGTTATTTGAAAGAATATGGTATTATTTTCAGTGTTATTATTGTCATTGTTATTTTTAGTAGCAGTATTATTGTTATAATAACATGATGACACACATAGTTTGGGAGAAATGTCTTTTGCACAAACTGCACACTGCTTGTAGGAACAATTTTCCTTCTCTCTTCTCTCTCTCTGTCTTATTTTCCAAACGCACCCTGCAATCCTTCACTTCCACATCTGCCTCATTTGATCGAATCTCCTTTCGCTAACTGATGAGGTTTGAGGGCCCAAACATACTTCTTCCCTTGCAAATTTGAAACCAATAAGGAACAAGTCAGATGATGAGGGGCCCTTGATGGAATTAGTCCCCTCATAAGAAGAGGAAGAGACACCAGAGAGCTTGGTCTCCCTCTCTCTCGGCCATGTGAGGACATAGCAGGAAGGTGGCCACCTCCAAGCTAGGAAGAGAGCTCTCACCAGGGAAATGAATCTGCCAACACCTCAGTCTTGGATTTCTCTGACACCAGAACTGTGAGAAATAAGTTCTTGTAGTTTAAATCACCCAGTCTATGTTATTTCATTCTGGCGACCTAAGTTGACTAATATGCCTTATCTACATTCCTCCTCTTCTCGGAGTTTCATTTTCATCACCTATAAGATGGATATCAGATGCTCTATCCCATATTCCTTGTAAGATTGTACAGAGGAACTGAGAAACAAATAAGATTATGTCCTAAAAATTGCTTTGCAACCTGTACAAAAGCTATATAAGTAAAAAGACTGACTGTGGATAGGATTTCAGTGTCTCTTGTTTTGCCTCTATGGAATTTTGATCTTCCCAGTCTTGGCCATCTGCTCAGGCCACAGTCACTGCTTATTAAGGAGTGCTAGTGACATTAAGGTAACATGATCAGTGATCATGCCATAGATTAAAGTCCCAGTGGCACCACTGGGAGGTAGTCTTGCCAAGCTTTGTTGTTTAAACTGAATTAGCATCCCCTGGGCAGTAGAAACAGCAGAGATTCCACACAGGCCATCCATCAGTGGAGACTATTGGTGGACCTGGGTCAGAAGCAGCCCTGCATTGATAACCCTGTGTGACCTTGGCCAACTCACTTAGCCTCTTTGAACCTGGGGGGTAAAAGCTGCTAAATTGGATTAATAGGAGCTCTTATGTTACAAGCCTGATGTGGGGAAAAACAAAATTCTTCCAAAGCCCTAACAATTCATTTATTTCATGGTGAGGCCCAGGAACAACGCTGTACTGGGAGAAAGGGGTGGAGTCAGCAGTAGCCCACGCCCTGGGAAGAGCTCTGGAGCCAATATCAGTGAACTCACATCCAAGGATGGAATTTTCTACTCACTGCTGCATCATTCAATCACTTCACTTAACAAATATTGTGAATTATTTTTGGTGCTGGGGATACAGTATACGAAATAGACAAAATTCTTGTCTTCGTGGAAAGGAAACAGAAACCAAAGAAATATGTCAAATATTCTATACAATCAGATGTAATATGTACACTGGAGGAAAATAAAGCTGGATAAAGAGATGATGGAAAATACATAAATGACATGTGAGAAGGAAACTTGCTGGATCTAACGTAAAGCATACTCAGAAAGGAAAAGCCAATGCAAAAGCCCTGACAGAAAAGAACATGATGTTTAGGAAGAAAAACAAGAAAGCTGGTGTGGCAGAAACAGAATGCATGAAGAGATTGTGCCAGGAAATAAGAAAGTGAAGGCAATCAATTTCAAGTTCATTGGCCTTCGACAGATATTATACATTTTAAACATATTTCTGCTGAATTTTATGTGTTATACCTAGTGGACTGGGGTTCTGTCAGGATACCATAAAATACCGTATGTGAAAGCACACAGCATCCTGAAATTACAAGAAATTTTTTTTACTGATGTTTTAATAGTTTATAACATTGTGAAATTTTGGGTTGTACATTTTTGTTTGTCCATCACCATATATATGTCTCCCTTCACCCCTTGTGCCCACCCCCTACCCCCATTGCCCCCGGTAACCACAATACAGTTTTCTCTGTTCATGTGTTGGTTTATATAAGAAATTTTTTAATGGTAAGAAATCAGCTGAACATGCCTCCTGGATCTGGTTCCGTTCTTTCCCAATGAGATAACCCACAGCTGCTCTTCTACTACTACTGCGTGAAGTCTCGGAAACCTATGGCAAGAGTCATGTACATTCCCTGAATTAATCCAAATTTCTGCCCTTAATTCTTAAATGAGATAATAGACACCTAGCTTTTAGAAGAGTACCAAGAACATCAATGTTAGCCACCGTTATTATTTTCCCATTACCTTTGTGAGCTGCTCAAAATAAGAATGAATAGAATTTGTAAGATCCTTGCTTTGAATATCTGCTCTCAAGGAGATGAGTGTAGACTGGACTAAATGTCTTTGTACTTCTTCTCCTTGGTGATGTGTGACAATCAGAAAGGAAAGAGACATTCATAAATCAGTTATGATTATATTTCTAATAAAGTATATGAACTTCAAGAAAGTAGTTTCTATGGAGCCCCAATGGTTCTTAATGTATTGGAGCAAATCTGGTCCTTACGTTGAGAGTGAAAAGTCAATGAAGATGATGAGGGTGTGGTGAGTGTGTATGTATATATACATGCATGTATATATGTGTATATATATATATTTAGCTACTATAATTGTTAGTATTCTTGCACAATTGGTTTTTGACATAAGAATAAACTTATGTTTCTCTTCGAGCAGTATCACTCTCCAAAAAATAAAATAATAATAACATTCTACTACTGTCTGAATTTTCACCATCAGTTTGTGTTTTTGATGTATTTGAAAATACATTTTATGCATAGAAAAAAATTGAAGGGCTACTTTGGCTTTAAAAATTAATATGTAATGCATTAATATTGCAAAATCAAAATCCTCTTCTTGTGCTTTAGAATTTAATTTACAAATCATCTTATCATCTATTTATAAACCCGGGAAATTTTAACAAAACTTTTAAGTCGACCTTTACAATTTAAAGTCCATTATGTGTTTTAAACTTTATTTATAAACTTAAAATGTTCATTAGCCAACTTCCATAAATCTAATAAATCAAAATGATAAGATGTTCTAATCCTTTTCACAGATGTGGAAAAATTTTCTCAGACTATTCAACTTAGATTGACAAGCAAAATCAAATTTTCAATACCACATTTTAAATTGGAATCAATTTAATCTGTTACAATGTCAAATTACACTTTAATATGCCAAATTCTCCTAAGTTATAAGTGATTAAGATGTCAAATAAGCTTAGGTTATTTCCAAACTTAATGCGAAAATGTTAACACCGTGATTTACAAATTGCCTCATCATGTTCAGAATGAAGTCTGTCGTTTCCTGTGGTTAAACTACACACTTAAGCATGAATGCATTCATACAACCTTCAGTGCCTACTATGTGCCAGGCACCATTTAAGACACTGGGTCTAAAACAGTGAAAAAAAAAAAGATCAATATTGCCAACCTCATGAAACATAAATGCAAGAGGCGTGCAAGAGCAGACAGAATAGCAAGAAACAGATCACAGGATATTTCAGAAGGAGATTACTATGTAGAAAAGACATTGGATAGGGAGTTCCTGAGTTACTAAGATGATACTTTTAAGCAGCATAGTCAGGAAAAGACTCCTGGAAAAGGTAACCAATGGGAAAACACCTGGAGGAAATAAAGAAGTTTGCCTTGTGGAATCTGGGCAGGAGCACTCCAGGCAGAGGAAAGAACAAACGCAAAGGCCGTGAGAAGGGAATGTAGCTGGGTTGTTAGAGGAACAGTGAAAGGCCAGCGTGGCTGAAGCAGGGGATGGCAAGAGAAAAGAGGGAGGGCATGACAACAGAGAGGGAAAGGGGTCCAGCCTGTGGGGGGCCCTCTGGGTCATTTATTTTGAATGAGAAGGAAACTCAGTGCTGTGCCCTAGGAAGAGGAATGCCATGACGTGACATGATGATGTAATATAAGATTTAGCAGGATGACTCCAGCTGCTTTACTGAGATGAGATTGTGTACATGTTAGTGCCCAAGGCAAGGTCTTCTGCTCGCTGCAAGACATGACAATAGTCGAGAGGCAAGGTGGTAGGAGAAAAAGGACTTTTTATTACAGCTTGCTAGCAAGAGGGAAGATGGCCAACTAGTGTCCAAAGAAAGCCATCTTACAGAACAAAGACTACAGGCCAGCTATATAGGGGGCTGGTCTCCGGGGCCGGGAGGCATCTGGTCTCTGGGTGGAGACATCTATCTGATCTCCAGGTGGAGGCAGACATCTACTCTCTGAGTGGAGTAGCCATCTGACCCCCAGGTGGGGGCAGACATCTGGTCTTAATTCCTGATAGTCTTTGGTTTTACTGGATATGCATCAGAGACCAGAGCAATGCCCTCTACCCTGATCTTTTAGTTGTCCTTGATGATGGCTATCAGCAGTAAACTCTGTTCAGGGGTCATCACATTCTTAAGGAACTCAAGAGAATAAAGTTACCAACTTATAGCAGCTGGGAGGGGCAATAAAATCCACAGAACATGTCTGGGCTGGTTAATCAGAGGTTATTCAAAGTTATAATAGTGTTTCTTTTCCACAATATGGCTTCCCTTATGTCAACCTTTTGTTGAACTGGTATCATATATAGAGGGTTTGGAGTGCAAGGGGCAAACGTGGGAGAAAGATTATAGGACCATCACGGTGTTCCAGGTAAATGGTAGTGTGGTTTTGACCAGGGTGGAAACAGCAGAGGTGGTGAGAAGTGGTCTGATTCTGGGTATATTAGAAAGGAGACCCAAAGAATTTGCTGATAGATTAGAGATGAAAATGAAGCGTGACCTCAGGATGTTTGGCCTGAGCCACCGGCAGGATGAGATGGAGAAGACCTTAAGAGAAGCCAGTCTAAGGGAAGGGAAGGAGTTCACGTGTGGGTCATGTTAAGTTTGGGAACTGTGTTAAACATCATATGGAGATATCAAATAGGGGGTTAGATTTATAAGCCTGGAGAGAAAAGTTTCTGTACTAAGTGAATTGGGATTATCTGTTTACCAAGCAAATTGAGATTACATATTAACCAACAATTTTCATGGGAACATGAGATTTAGAGCTGCAGATAGTAGGGTTGATTTTTTTCTTACCCTCTTTATATGGAGGAAAAGATTTCTAAGGCCGTGTCCTCCAAATGGATTTCTACAGCCTACATCCCATGGATTCAATGTATACCTAAACTAATTATTAATCCAGTGTTTTGTGTTTTTTAAACATTTAATAGGACATAACATCTATTTATTGTCTGATCCTATTCTGAAATCCTTTTTACGTTCTTCCTCTCTTACAATGCCACCGTTCTCACTGATATTTAAATGGTTTGATTGGATCCTATTTCTGACTCATTGCTCTTTCTACAGTTAAGATCCCACCTCTAAAAGCAGTTCAGCAGAAATCACCTCCATTGACTTTTCTTTCTTTGTTGCTTTTGTTTTGATTTGGACGTAAGCTCCGCATTCTGTTTCAAGATGCAAATATCGTGGAGGGGGCAATACATTAAGTCAATCGCACTTGATCTGAGAGAGCTAAGGTGGAAAGAAAATCTTACAACTTACGGGTTTTCAAGAAGTTAACAAAAGCATTCCATATTAATAAAAAGAGTGTTCAAAGATCCACTTTTCCTGCTTAATTGTGGGGCTGTTGGCCCTGTTCAAAGACTTTTCCAGGCTCTGTGTGTATAACGTAGAAGGAAGATGCATCATCTCTCAGAGCTTAGTTAGCCAGTTACCCAACCTCCTCTACCATGATCCACATTCCTGAAAAGGAAAAAAAAATGCTTTCTGAGGAGTCCAAGCAGTGTTAGGTAAATCCATATGTGAAAACATGTGCATTTCACTTAAAATACCGCCCCCTGCCCAAGTCCTCCATAAGGCCATCTCTCCACAAGCCTAATAAGTGCTTGGTGATTAGAAGAGAGAGAGTAACTGTTACCAGAATGGTTACTGGAAGCTGGAGGTGAAATCTGAGCAAAGGTGGAAAGAGAAAAACTTAAGCACAAGACTGCCATCTAGATTCACAATGAGACAGCATGAATTCCTCAAGGAAACTCAAATTCATTAAGAAAGCTGAACTGGCATTTAGTATCATTTACACAAGAAAGCAGAAATATGTCCAACCACTGTGTCTGCTAAGAAAAATCTAGTAAAAAATGGCCAAATGAGGTGCTTTAGTGCTGAAATGAGTACATTTTCAATCATTTGGAAAACAATTTTCTGAGGATTTTGTGGGAGATCAAGATTTGGCCACCCTGAAATATATCTCTTTACCTTGATTGTTTTCTCTGACGGACATTTGACCTCCCCCAATAACTGCTAAAGAATTTGACATAGTAACTCCTTCCTGGAACAGATCTTCTATCTGATGGCTGTAATATAATGTAAAATAGATGTTACAATAGGAAAGGCACCAACAAGCCCATCTTATCAGAAGTTCTGACTCTCTGGCCACATTCTCTGGATGGCCCTGCAAGGAGTTGCCAGACAAACATTTACATTTATAAGGGAAATCTCCATTTGTAAAGGTATCTCCCTCTCTGTATTTGGGAAGAGGGGGAATGACCTCATTTCTAGAAATTTATCAGTGTGGAAAGTGAGGACTTAAATCTGCATAATAACCTTACTCTTGTTTACTGTGATTTAGTGGTAATCTCCTGTAACTGACTCCCCCCACCCCCAACATCCTCCTTTGTCTCTAGCTAAACATGGTATTTAAGACAAAAATTTCTGCTATCGTGTTGAGAAACGCAGTGTCCCCGGTTTCTCCCATGTATACATGTTATTAAACTTGGTATTATTTTCTCCTGCTAACCTGTCTTGTTAACTATTTGGCCAGCCATAAGAACCTTAAGGGAAAGGGCAGAGGGGGATTCTCCCTCTTCCCCCACAGTTTCAAATAATCAAAGGTTTGCTGTAGAATAATATATTATTAAATCTAAAAGGAAACTTCAAATTCATTTTCTTTAAATGGAAACAAATCCAGGAAGATTAGGTGATTTTTCCAACATCACATAGCATGTTAATGTCACAACTTTGATTAAAAGTAAATAAAACAAAAATGTAGTAAAACAAAAAAAAAATTTTATTCAATTCACATTTTGAGTTAAGTTTTGACTTTCTTTCTATTCTTTTTTTTACCACACACTGATTGTACTGTGATTCTTTAAAAGTAACTGAAAATGAGATTTATCATTTTCCTTAATTACTCCATGAAATTCATTATTTTCATTTGTTCATGATCATCTGGATGTAGTTTTATCTTTCAAGGACAACATGACCTTAAGCCAATTTTGAACTTGGCTATTTTTGCCACATCTTTAGTGTTCTCTAATTAACCAGATTGCTTTATTTTTGTTTTTCTTAAGGTCTAAATTTAAAAAACATTCTCTATGCAGTTTGGTGCATTTCCCTGTTAGGTAATTCTGTCTTCTTATTGGCTGGATTTACAATGTTTGTTCCAATTTCTCTTTTCTCAAGTGAAGAGCTTAAAAAGTTTATGTCTTTTAATGATGCACTATGTGTCTAAATAGATATGTATTTTGTTTCATTTACATTCTCACTCTTTTATTCTTAGTATAAACTTTTCTAAACTACAGATAAATTTAGATATTCAAAAAATGAGAAAAACCAAAGAATTTAGTAGTATACAGAGTTCTCATGTTCTAATTTCTGCATCAGGAATTTCTTTTCATGTAGATACCTTGTTTGCCAGTGGAATATTGAATATCTATAAGTCTAACATTTTCCCCAACATTTTATTCCATTTTCATTTGAGAAGCATCTTTCTAGAACATTTTCCTATTCATCTTACAGTAACCTAATGTAATAAATACCATTAGTGTAATCAGGAAGTTCAAGCATTACACACTAAGTGGCAGTACTAAAGGTAAACACATTTCTCATTTCTTCTTCCTCTAAAATGTTCCATGGTTCTGTATGGGAGCTGATGGTCATATCTATCTCCAGTGTTTTCAGAAGACTGTAATTATGATCAAGAATCAACAGAGAAAGCATTCTGTTTTAGTGGATATTATCTAACTACTAAAAGTCAATTGCTTGATAAGATAATTTTTTTTCTCATTTTAAGCATTTGTGATGTAAGTATTCCAGAAACATATCAAGCAGTTCTGGATATTCTTAATAAAATAAACTGCACATCCTGTAACCTTTTCATGATACCTCAAGATCACCATCATGCATGGTAATTATCAAATTATTCTGTCTACCTCATAGATCATCTTTGCTTCTTGTCATTTAAGCTCTAGATGAGATCAGCTGAAACTCCATTCCATACCTTGAGTGAGGTTTAATGTTCTAACTGAAATATATGCAGATTCAGAGGTTCAGTTTCCTCCTTCTGCCGGATTGTCATTCCATGTTATTGTCTTTTCTCCATGGTACGCTTTCTCATTCTTCCTACCACAAATTGCGAAAAAAGGCCCAGAGTGGGGTTTGAGTTGACTTTGAATGCAGGACCTGCTGTGGGCTCGGTTCTCATCTTAATCAAGTTGGTGCTTTTGCATCTGTAGCAGAGGGATAAATGTCTTTGAGTCATTTCTACCATGTTAACACTTACTAGAGCAGAGGAACTTTCTTTTATTTTCTACCTTTCCTCTGGTAGCATTCATGGATTCTAGCATTTTCTAGTTTAACAAAGAAAACCTTATAATTACCAGCTTATTTTCTTCCATTTTCTTTTCTTATATAAGGAGTCTGTTTCTGTGCTATACTGATTTCCAGATATTCTGATGCAGAACTTGGTTTGAGGCAGACAAGGTCAAGACAAGATATTTTGTTTTAATTTTGTTATTTGAATATCCATGTGTTTTGTCTTTCTTTCCCATGAGTGCAGACACCCATCTATTTTGATCATTTTTTTATTCCCTGTGCCTAGAATGGTGCCCAGCACATAGAAAACACTTAATAATGAATAAGTATAATTTTAAATTCTATTTATATAAATCAATTCCATTTATGTTGTTTCCTAATCATAAGCATGGAGAAAATCAATTTGCCTAGACAAGGAAAACAAGATGGCAGGAGGACCTATTATTTATTTTGTGCTCCTTAAATTTCAGACACTACATCAGACATATTATATTTATCTATAATATGTAATTTAATTCTCATAACTGCCCAACAGAGTAATAACATTTAGAAATAAGAAAACATTACCTTAGCTATGTTAGGCAAATGCTCCAAAGTCTCATAGATTATAAATAACAGAGTCAGAATACAAAATCACTTTTCCTGATTTGTAAAGGTTTTTCATACTGGTTTTCTAATTTGATCAACGTAACTACCCTACGACAGGATTTATCAGTTTGCTGACAAAGAAACTGAGATCAAGAGAGGAGAAATAACCTCTCCAGAGTCACGTCACTGGTATGTAATCGAACACTGATACCTACTAAAGACCTAAATGTAGGGTAGAGCCCTGTTCCTCAGATTGTGGCAAACCATCAACATTAGCAACATGTGGTAGCTTATTGGAAATACCATGTCTGAGGCCCCACTCCAGGAAGACTAGGAATTGTTCTAGTAAATTGTCTCTCAAGAACAAAATGCAGTATCTGGATGGTGCAGATACAGTGGAAGATAATATACAACCCAGATCATATATGACAAGAATTCCAACTTAACACAGGTGGCTGAAACCCGTTCACTGTAATAGGCTGTGCTGACTCCTTAGGACATTACTAATCTAAATTTCAGAGGCCCAGTGAAGAGACTCAACACCTTAGAATTTAAAGTTTGGAAGATCTGGTATATAGTTTCAGGACAAGACACAATTTATCACAGGAATTATAGTTTCCCTTCATTTCTTCTCCATCAAAAGTAACATAAAAGGCTGATGGAAGATGCTCTTGGCGCTCTATTAATGGATGCTAATTAAAGTCTTGCTTTGGACAAAAGAAAACAGCTGAAGAAGGCATAACACAATAGAACCTCACAGATGGCTCCTGGAAAAATCAAGGTGGGCTGGAGAGGGCTTGGTGATTAAGACACAACACTATGGAACTTTTAGCGGCTGAAGCTGTTCTGTTCCTCGTGTTGACACAGTATGAAAGTAATTATTCATATGTAAATTGTGTGATTTTTTTCCTCTATACTCAAAAAGATGGTCTTATTCACTGTAAACACAAACTCTAACAAATAAATCCAACTGATCATTATTCTGTAGATTCCTTTTTTATTTTCTTCTCTCTTTTTTTGTTTTTTTTCTTTTAACGGCACTCTCCTTTTAAATGTGACTTTGCAAATAAAAAAGCATGTAACATCTGGAACTGCTTAAAATCAATTTCTTTTCTCCTTTATTTTTCTGTTCTATAACTAAAAATGGACTTTCCAATTTGCATCATGCTTTTTTCCTCCCTTTCCTTTATAAAATAAATAAATAAATGCCATCTGGTCTAACAGCTCAGTTGCCAATTATCAGCCTGAGGCAATCCAAAACTACCAGATAGTCAACGCAGAAAATATGGTTTCAAGAAGAAATGCTAACAGAGCCCTTGCTCTAGTAAGGCTCGGCACCCTGCCAAATTACCACCCCATGCAAATACTGTCTTATCTCCTACGGACTTGCAAGAATTTCTCGCAATCTGTGTTATGGTGTATTAGCACCTTGACTTATCTTAATGAAGATGTCTTAAAAACTCAACTGTTTCATAGTTAGTGAAACATATTGACATCTCAGAAAATCAGATCAGCACTCTTCCATTGGAATTGTGGAGTTTGCAAGTGACTGAGTTTTCAGCTTGTTCATTTTCCTGGGATCACGGTGCTTTTATGGCCATGGCCCATGAGGAACAGCAGCTCTTCCCTGTTGCGCCTGGCTGAACTAAGGATATCGGGTCCACAGATAGAGTTATTCACTTATAGGCAGTCTCACCAGGAAATAATCACTTGGACTACTTGACTTGGGTACTAATTTGGTTTTTTATTTAAATTACAGCAATGGAAGGTTTAGAATCACCATGGAGCCCTTATTCCCCCTTATCTTGTACATCTAAAGCCCAATACTTCTTGGAAATTCTACTCCCAATACTGGCCCCATTCCTTTCCATCTCCACTACCACTATCCAGCTTCAAGCTATTAATACCCCTGCCTGATTCCCGTTAAAAACCTTCTATATGGTCTTGTATAGCCTGTTTTTCCTCCATAGCCAGTGTGGTCTTCTGAAAATATCCATCATCTGCTTAAAATGAGGCAGTGTCATTCCATTGTACTTAAGGACAAAATCCAAAATCTTTAAATAGGCTAAAAGTTCTCTATGAACTGACCTTGCCTCTCCTGGACCATCTTGATCATCTCACTATTTCTCTCCACAAACTGGTCTGTTGGATCCAAAAAACCCAATCACCATGTCTACTTTCTTCAACATTCTTGACTCACCCACCACCTAACAGTGCCTGGCATATACTAGTCACTAAACATACATTCTTTGAACTAATTCAGATTGAATGTTGGTTCTTAGTAAATTGTAATTTTAGACAAATATTCTGACAATCCATAGCCAAAATTTCCATATCTATAAGATCAGACAGCTAATTTATTCTCAGAGTTTTGCTGAGAAGATTAAAGGCGAATATGCTTATACAGCTCAGTAGGCTCTACAAAAAAATTGTTGAATAATTAATATTAGACTGATCTTTTAATGCTGGCTTTTCCATCTCCTACCCTTATGACTTTAGGCAATTCCCAAAATGTTTCTAGCCTCATTTCCTGATCTGTAGAATGGGATAATAATATCTTCTGAAGAGACTTCTTGGAAGGATCAGATGAGAAAAATATTAGTAGAGAACAGAGACAAGTATATAGTTACTAGTGTTCAATAAATGCAATAATCATCATTATACTATTATTGATTTATGACCATAAAAATAAAAAGTTATGAGTTTTTTTATTTCACTAGTTTCAGAAAATTTCTCCCTTATATTTCCCCAGAAGTACCCTTTGTTGTGTCCCCTACTCTGATTCCATTATTAGTACACAGCTACATGTAAAAAGCCTGGACTGGCACAGTGTAGAACACTTCTTCAGGAGGCTAGACTTGTATTTCTCCAAGAAATCTCTGTTTTATTACTCCACACGCATCCCCATCATCTTCCGTTTCTCTATATCCCTCCCCTCATCCATCACTGTGTCCTCCATTTGACACACACCATTTTTATACCTTGGCTCCAATCTGTATCAAGCCCTTTAATCTGTGATGTATTCAGGGCTTGTCATCTCATTTTACCTTTCCTCCAAGATGTTCCTTCAAATTATGTCTTTCTAGCTTCTTTTAAGCAACCCATTTTGCCTCGTCTACATTAGTTGTTCTATATATGCTCTATCTCCCCTCTACCCTAGCAGGTATCATTCCACACATGAATTGCCTTCTATACTATTTCCCTTTTGAGGATAAAGAAACCATCTACCTTATTCATCCAGCCCAACGCCTGTTGTATGATTCCTAAATAAATACGTGTTAAAAGAATAAAACCACAAGTTTGAAGTATCCCAACTTCATGTTGCAAAATAGCTATGTGGGATATTCCAGTCTTTTCTGAGCCAATCCTTGTTACACCTGACAAAAGATATATTTGAACACCGGGGAAGAAAACAACAATAAACTTTTACATGGAAAGGTTAGTATTGTATCCACTCTTCTTGAAACTTACAAAAAAAGGAGGAGGGGGACTTAGGTAACCTCTCAGGGCATCATTTCTTCACTGAGTAGCAGAGATAATAGCAGCCACCACATAGAATTATACAGTACTTATCAGAGAAGTGTCCATTAATTTTGTTCTTCCTTCTTCTTGAATTAGAATGTAAAGAAAATATCTTACAAAAAGTCACAAAATAGGCCAAAAACATTTTAAGTGGACCCACTGATATCCACATGCCCTTTTTTTACAGAATGAGTTTGGAGTTCCCTTTTTCCTTGAAATGCTGCAAACCATCCATGTTACGCTGTATATCCAGGTGGAGATGAAGGATGGGAGAATGTCCTTCCTGCCACTCACACAGAATTGCTTTGAGCCTTCAGGCATAAGACCCAATTGTCCTTATTATCTTACTTTGCATAGATAAAAATGTTGTTATTGCTCATGAAATTAAATAGCCTCCTTTTCAATCTGTTGACATTGATTGGCTTATGACTTAAAATAATTTAAAGGATAAAATGGAAAAATGAGAGAATTGAAATAAACTCCGGGCAGTGGTTTTCATAGCCAGGAGTGGTATTTTCACACTCCAGGTGTTTAGATGAGTGGTTTTGTACACGATAAAGCAGGAAAGAGAGTGGTAATTATAGTTGGGAGACTTGTATTATGTTTGTTAAATTATTTGGTTATCATAAATATTATGACATTTTTTCATTTCACAACTAACCAAAACCTAAATTCTCTGTTTCTGCAGGCAATGATGTTGCTATCCATTATTTACTGGGACATCATTGACTTCATGAATACAATGCCTTTCTAGGAGGCAACTATACAAAACACAGAATTATTTTGTCTATTAAGATGTAGCTAGAAAGAACATCTGTTAGAATTGTGGAAATTTTGAATGAAAAAAATAAGTAATGCATTATTTGTCACCACAGTTTTCATGTGCATATTGTAACTTGAACTAACAAACTATTATTACTAGAATACATTTCATTGACCTTCTTTACTGATTAGAAGAACATGAATTCAGTAACTCATTTATTCAAAACATTTTTATGTAACCACTATGTGCCAAACACATTTCTAGTGACCGAAAATACGGAGATGAATAAGTCATTTTCTTAACAATAATCATGAATTTTACTCTAGGGCTAACATGTAAATTGATAATAATAGTAATATGTGGTAATTTCTGGGGTAGAAGTATTATGTAAGGACACTGAAATGCCATCAACATATAAGAGGGTCCCAGAGGTCTGGTAGTGGGGGATTTTGGAAGGGAAGGTTTTAGAAAGAAGAAAATAATTGAGCTGAATCTCAATAAATAAGTAGAAATATCAGGACTGGTCACAGGAAGGTAAGGGAGGAAAAGAAAGCATATTTTAAGCAAGAGGAAGAATAATTTGGAAGGCATAGATATGTGGATATACTATTTTCAGGGAATTTGAAGTCACTTCTCAGCGGAGTGATAGGTGTGAAGTAGAGAGTGGCAGAAGGTATTACCTGATGTAATACAAACCAAATTATATAAATTATGAAAGGCTTCTCATACTAAGATAGAGAGATAGAACTTTTTTCCAGAAAGCTAGAGGGAGTCATTGAAGGATTTTCAACAGAGATGACATGATATTGGATGTTTGTTTGAAATTGTTAGTTTGAAAAGTGTACGGAGGTAGAATTGGGGAGATCCAGGTAAGAGGCAGAGACCATATGGAGATGATATTATAGTAACTCAATTGAGAAATGATAAGTTTTCAATAGAGGGATCAATTCGTTAAGCAAAAAGTCTCTACGTGGTTTGAACATTAATCAAATATAGTGGTATTTGGCAAGGCTTGGAATTGGACAACTAGATGGATGGTGCTACCATTGTGAAATATAATAAGAGGGGTATATTTGGATCACTGAGATGAGGAGATTAAATATTTTATCTGAAGACATGCTTTTTGGTATTAATTATAGTTGCATATGAATTTTTAAAATAAATCATACTATATTCTATCTTATCTACTCATGAAATCATCTAAATTACTGATGTTTTGCCTTTGTTATATAAAGGCATTTGTGATTTAAAGAGAAATTAGCCACCCTGTATTGCAACAGTTTCATTTTACAGATAAGCAAAGTAAGGCTTAAGGAGAGAAAAATATGTTCAGCTTCCATAACTCCTAAAATTAAGAATCAAGGCTGCCACCAAACTGAATACTGACCAAATTATCTACTGTCAGTGTCAATTAGAGATCAAGGAAGCCTATTCCTGATTCTTTACCACTTTCTTCACCTTTTCCCCAAAGCTCTAAAACCAAAACTACTCACATAGTCTTCTCCAGGTGTGATTTCAGGCCTGAAGTAATCTCGAAGAAATCTGGCTGTTCTTGAATTATATCCTTTTACAATAAGCCTGTGATAGAGTAAGCAAAAAATTTCTCTGAATTCTGTAAGCCGCTCTAGCAAATTAAGCAAACGCAAGGAGGGAGTCGTGGAAACCTCTGATTTATAGCCAGTTCATCAGAAGTACCAGTAACAACTGAACTTGCCAACTGGCATCTGAAGTCCAAGGAGGGAGCCATAGGAACCTCAGATCTATAGCTGGTCAGTCAGAAGCACAGGTGACAACCTGGGCTTGAGATTGACGCCTGAAGTTGGAGCAGGGGGAAGGAGAGTCTTGTAAGACTGAGCCCTTAACCTGTGGAATCTGATGCTATCTACAGGTAGATAGTATCAGAGTTAAGTTGAATTGTAGGATACTCAGCTAATGTCCAAGAATTGCTTGGTGCTATGGGGGAAATCCCCCTTCTATGCTGAAATTAGGTCCAGGAACCCGAAATAATACCCCTACCATGGTACCTAAAAGATTGTATTTCAGATATTGGTTGGTGGTGGTTTCAGACCTGGAGTCTAGTAGCTGAACTTCAGCAGTGAGCACCCTGATGACCACTGGACCCATCATCCTGCGTTCTAAAAATGATCCCGAAGCTCTTTTTACCCTGGTTATAGTCCATGAGATTTTCTAAGACCCCAGTTTCTAGTTTCTGCCAGGTCTGATGTCTGGATCTTCATGTGCTTGTCTGGGCCATAGTACCCCACCTATGTCTGCCATCATCGAGGTCATTCTAGTTCCCAGTGAGTCCAGGCACAGGAAGGCAGCACACCAGGCCTCGCAACATTGTCATCGTTACAGCTGTAGCAAACCTATGATCACCGCCATAAGAACTTTGCTTCCTCCACCAGGGATTTGTTGAGCTATGTCTAAATTTTCTACCCTCTTTGCTCACTGTTTTGTACTTCCAGTTTCTGTTGTCAATGTTATCTTCAGCCATAGCAGCCTCAGAGTCTTCTGAACCCCTGGGAGATTCTTGTCTTTTCCCAGAAATGTCGGAATGTCAAAGGCATGGATTTTGGAACCAGATAGATAATCTCGATTCAAATCCATGCTCAGCTTGTGGAATGATATTGATTGGGAATTTTCTTTGGTTAAAATACTCAGTCACTCTGAGGCTCAGTTCTCTCATAGCTAAAATGGGCAAAATCATGCTATCTTATAAAATTATGCTGAGCCCAAGATGTGAAGCTCTAAGTATCATCCATATACTTATCTCCATTAGTACTGCTACAGCCCTAGTTCAAACACCCTCATTGTAATGCTGGACCTCTGCATTGAAGTCCTAACCGGTCTCTCTGACCAGAACACTTAAAAAATGTTAATCAGTTTACCCCTCTGTAAACCATCTACTGTCTTTCCATTGCACTTGGAACAAAAACCAAACACTCATCAAGGCTCCTTCCTCTTTCCTCTACTCCAGTCTTGTTTCTGAGACTCCCCACCTTGCTCACTGTGTTTGAGAGACACAAGCTTTCTTCATGAGACCCTCAGAGACACACGGGATTGCTGTTTCCTCCAGCAGGAAAGCAGCCACTCCATTTTTGTGTGACAGGTTTATCCATCATTTAGATCTCGCCTCCCCTGTAGCCTATGTGCCCAGCCTTCAGTGCCCATCACTCTCTGTGTTAATCTCTGCAAATAACTTTTCATTCTGTGAATTATTAAGTTTTCTGTAATGCCTGTTTTATTTAATTACTTATTTATTTACATCATCTATTTCTTTTGCCCTCACGTGTATGTCAGCTTCATGTGAAACAGACTTTGGCCTGCTTCAGGATAGCAGCTGGTCAGAACACAGAAACTAGAGTCAGACTTCCCAGGATTGATTTCTGGCTTCACCTCTTAATAGTTGTGTGGCTCTAGGTAATTTGTTTTGCCTGTTTCTCATCTCTAAAAAATCAATTAATTATAAAGTGCCGATTTAGGACCTCACACACAGTAAATTCTCCATAAATTGTATTATTTTAATTGTTACTATCATCCTCTCATCTATAAGATTGATAGGCACACAGAAGACACTTGACAAATATGTACTATCTTCACGCTTGGACCACCACCACTGTTCAACAAATGGAGTTCGTATGTTGCTGTCAATGATATTACTAACAGTAAGATAATAATAATACTGTTATTCATCAACAGCAACATTAACAACTCTGAGTGTCATGATTTTGAAAAGATGCACAGAAACCAGGAACTGTACTAGCTCTTACTTTATTTTTCTTATTTTAGTTTTCTCCATACACAGATATTCAATGCCTACAGGTGTTTTCAATAAGCTAGAAATACAGAGGTTAATAAACCAGAGTCCTTGTCCACAAAGCTCACACTCCAATGCAGACATAGGCATTTAAAACAATCGCCCTGTTCTCATACAGATATGGATACAGTGCTTTGGAATCTTAAAGGAAGTGATTCCCAATTCTTCCTAAGGGGGGCAGAATGTTTTCACAGAGTAGGCACCAAATGAATTGCAGTTAGAATAAAAATCAGGAATTCTTCAAGTAAAGAAGACAGGAAGACGATTCCAGGAAGATAGAAGAGATTGTGATGGTTTAAAAAATCACTATTTCAGGGAAGCATGAGATATTAGGAGGATCTGCAGTGGTGTACAGGGAGTAAGAAATAGGTGGTGGGGACTCAATTGCGTATTGAGGTCAGATCAGCAACTGTAATGGTTTGGGGATTGCATTTCACAATAAAGTCAGTGGGGGAATATCAAAAGTTTTTAAAATTTGGAAGTCAAATGATCACACTCAAGTTAATTCAATTATCTTAAATTAAATTATTGATTTTAATTCATTCCCTATAATTTAACTAGAATAGTTCTTTTTTTGGATGAATGGGAAGAGTAGAAGTAAGAATATTACTTTGAAAGCTTTTATGATATTTATAATTGGAGCTGGGCTAAGGCTGCATCATTGAAGAAGCTAGAAAGGAAGCAAATTTTAAGTATTTAGGACAGAAGATCAAGCAAACTTGGCAGCCCTGGGGATATGGTTATTAAGAGAGGGAGAAAGCCAAAGATGCACTGATACGTCTATTTTGGAAGACAGAATCTTTATGCCATTCATGAATATAGGGAATACAAGATTAGAAATAGGTCAGTGGTACACAAGTCTGAATTTGGAAATGCAGCTTGTGATTTATGTGGTATTGATCTGTAAATTTTTAATTTTAATTTGTTAGTAATTTATTAACTGTTTTCTATGTGAATATGTTTGTGCAAGAGTTTATATGAGGGGTAACCATATCAATTTAGTTAGGACAGTCCTGGTTTTTGACTCACCAGCCTAATGTAATTAGGTAATTAATGTAACGTAATGTAGTAATTATTAATATCACCCCCTTATGCTCACAAGAGTGTCCTAGTTTGGATCATGATTGTGTGGTTCCCAAGTTACATGGAAATCCAAAGCTAAGGAATTGAGCACTCTCAGCTTCAATAGGAATTTATAATCTAGCATAGGAGGCAGACATGTTTGAATAAAATCTTTTTAAAAACATTACCAGAATGAGGGAAAACAGGAGTAAAAAGTGTCGAGTCCAAAGCCAAGAGCCACTTTCTTTTTGGTGAGGAAGATTAGCCCTGAGCTAACATCATTTGCCAATCTTCCTCCATTCCATATGTGGGACGTCTGACACAACAAGGCTTGACAAGCGACGTGTAGGTCCACGCCCAGCATCTGAACCCGGGAACCCCAGGTGGCTGAAGCGGAGTGCACAAACCCGACCACTACACCACTGGGCCAGCCCCAAGAGCCACTTTTAATTCCTATCCCGGCTTCATGGGCAATGCTACTGTTATGTTGACACTCTTTACAAGGGCTTCTTCTTAAATGTCATTCCAGGAGGATGGCGTCCATCAGGGGCTAGCATGATGTATTGGATACTCTGAGAATCTTCATAAGCATTGTGTGAGATGTGAATAATTTTCTCCACTTAGAGATGAGGAAACCAAGGAGCTGAGAGGTAAAGTAACTTGTCACATGGAGGCAGAACTTGAATGCTTCAAGCCTGACATCAACAATTGCTTTCTTTCCACTCCACCAATTTTCTTCTACTTTAGAGGACTGCAGCCTTATCTGGAGAGGCTGAGTGGAGTGATGCATGAGGCCAGTCCTCTCGAATGTGAGCCCACAAGTTGTGTCAGTGCAGGAGGAGAAAAAAGGCCTCTCATTGGGATAGGTGACTGCTGTTGAGCAAACATGAGTGAAACCCACTCAAAGTCAATTCAGCTAAGCTGATATAAGACTCAAAGTGATTCAGGAGGATGTTATAGTCAACAGTGTCAAAAGTAGCATTCAGATCAAGCAAAATTAAAATGCTCAAGCTGTCAGATGTGACTGCATTAATAAATCATTAAAAAGGAAATCTCAGGCAAGTGTTGCCTCTGCCGTGAAGCTATAAACAGATGGATTCAAATTTCTCAGAGAGACTATGTCCTTTCCTTAAAGAGAAGTTGTTACTGCTGGCTGTGAGTGTTCTGACCCAAAGAAGCACATTTAGTACCTGACCAAGGTACATATAGCATAGCCATTTATTTCCTGAGACTTAATTATACCCTCACAGGGAGTGAAGAGCAAAATCCATTCACTGAACAACCAGTTATTGATTTTCAACTCAGACAAGCACAGTGACAAGTGCTGTGTATACAGAAGTGACCAAAACTCAACCCCTGGCCTCAAGGTGCTATGGCCAAGTGAACTACAAACCCCTTTATTAAACTTAGTAAATAATATAAATTTTTATATGAAAAGAGTAAGGATATTTGAGAAAACCAAGGAAGAATTGGACATGGCCTCTGAAATGGCCCTTACACTTCCTTTGAGAAGAAAAAGAAGCAACAATTCTGCCAACATGTTAAAATATGCTTCTAGGGATCTTACTCAATGGGATGACAATAGCATTTATTATCTGTTTTAGTCAACCCAGGCTGCTATAACAAAATGCCATAGACTTGGAGGCTTATCAACTACAGAAATTTATTTCTCATGGTTCTGGAGGCTGGAAGTCAGAGATCATGGTGCCAGCAAGGTCAGGGTTTGGTGAAAGTTCAGTTCCTGGTTCACAGATGCCATCTTTTCACTATACTCTCATGTGTCAGAGAACAGAGATAGGAAGGGAGCTCTCTCCTGTCTCTTCTTATAAGGGCACTAATCCTATTCATGAGGGTTCTATTCTACTTACCTCCTAAAGGCCCCACTTCCTAATGCCATCCATCACTTTGAGGGTTCAGATTTCAACATATGAATTTGGGGAGGGACACAAACATTCAGTCTATAACGTCATCCAAACTGGACTTTTAAGAAAGAAAAAAAGTATTACTAATGATCACATTAGGACAACAGACATAAACTGGCACTGTCCAGAATAAATAAATATTCATGACAACTCGTGAGTCATTGCATTCAATATGAGAGACCATCACTCTCTAGCAACCTGGCATAGACTGCTTTCGGTTTGAGAGGTAGACAATATAGGTGCCACATGCCTCACTTGTCTTTTTCTTTCTCTCTGACCCTACTGTTGTACTTAGATGAAGTCTGAGTACTCTAAACTACTCTTCTTTCAGGGTAATATCCTTAACTATCCACTTCTTACTGTGATAGGGTATTGAAGAGGACTCTGATAGCTGTTTGAATTAAAGCCTTGATCCAGATGTAGCTCTTGCTTAATCAGTCACTGGGCTTCCCAAGAGAATTTTGGACACTCATCCAAAGACATGACCAGGAGGTTCCATTTCTGAACCCCAAATATACTAGTAAATTAACTGTATTTGTTTCATTTTATATGCCATCAAAATATTTTGCAGTCTGGATTCTGTATTTGTAGCCTCCTTCTATATTAATTCCTAGTTTAATATCGAGGCATAAAAGTGTGCTTATATATTATGGTTATCATAGCTTTTCTATTATCAATGTCTCAATGGTATGATTAAATTATGGCTTGCCTTTTCTGCTAGAGCTGTCAAGGAAATATTTCTGTATGAGGAACTTGGGCTGAACTCTAAAGGGGGTGTTTACTATGTGGTGTGCAGGTCTGTAGAACCACTGGTCCACAGGTTAAAATCAAATGTGGTTCTGCTTCATTGAAGCCAAGTTAACCCTAACCCGTGTAACCTCTGGTGACATGGATATTTTAAGAGTGCTACTCTAAGAGGATGAGACAAGCCATGGTTGATAGGTCACTAATACAAGAAAAACTTTTAGTTGTATATCATTCATAAAACCCGTTCTTATTTTGGAGATTAAAAAAAGTTCCTTTCCTGAGATATAAGTAAAGATTTAATAGCTCATTTAAATATTAAATAACCCCTCTCTGTAAAACTTATTTCAAAAATGTAAATGCTTCAACTAAAAGGGCCCGAAAAATTTTGCATATCCTAGGAATCTTGGTTTCAATGAACACTGTCTTACATTCAGCTCCATCATTCCTATAGCTAAGAGCTGTTGCAGTGAAATACCTCCCGTAGTGATATAATGTCCACATTATTTCAACCCTACATTTCTGTTCCTTGAAACATGGAGTTTCAAGGAACTCCATGTGGTCATGAATTTTTATTTTAGCCTTTCTGATCTGGATATGGTGGTTTTAAACATGGCCCTAACATCCTTTGATTATCAGTACTTGAGGAACTTCATCTGTCCTAGACTTGATTTTAGGATGAGATCCTACCTAGAACTTAAGCCTGATGCTATAATGAGCTGGGACTTTTGAGGTTCTTGATAGGAAGAGAGTTTATTTTGTGCTTGAGAGGAATACAAATAATCTGTGGCCAGAGGGATGACTTTGGAGGTTTTAAAACATGGCCTCAAAATTCTCCGACAATCCCCTCTAAATGGATAGGTTGTTGTTCCTTTCCCCTGAATCTGGGCTCTGTGACTGATTTACCAACAGAATACAGCAGAAATTATTGTTGTTTGAGTTAGGGACCTAGGCCTCTGGGCACGCTTCACTCCAGGAACCCAGCCTCCATGTTAAGAGGAAGTCCAAGTCAGCCCACATAGAGAGACGACATGCAGAGGCCAAAATAAGGGTTCCCAGCTGATATCTGAGCTGATAGCCAGAATCAATCATCAGACATGCGAGGACACATTCAGATGACACATGTCCTGGCTTTTGAGTCTTCCCAGATGAAATTTTAGATATTATGGAGCAGATATTAGCCATATTTTCTGTGCTTTGTCTGAATTCCGGATAAGGAGAAAGTATGAGAGGTAATAAAATTATTGTTTTAGACAAGTGAGTTTTGAGGCAGTGGGTTGCACAGAAATAGGTAATCAAAATACTCACTAATGCTAACCTATTTTAAAAGTCATTTATCTAGCTGAAAAAAGGGAATTCTATTATTTTCACCATTTGCTTCTCAAGCTTCAAAAAGGCTTTCTTTAATTGATTGGTTCTGAATCCTACCCCAACTCTTTATTTTTCGTTTAGTAATGTTGTGGGAAAAATCTGACTGTAAAAGCACAAACCTGTATCTTTTTATTTCCTCCCCTAGCCAATTATGACAATTGATCATATAGTAAATAATCAATGTCTGTATTAAATAAATGAATGTGTGACTGAGCAATGAATTTGTGAAAATTCATTGTAAGTGTAAAGCGCAATGTAAAATTTAGCCATTCCCATCAAAATCATCTTTGTCTGAAAGTTTCTTTTTGGGGAATTGTGTAATTACAAATATGATATCATTAATAACTATAAGGCTATTCAAGTTTTCTGTTTTATGTTGGGTGAATTATGGTAGTTTCTGTTATTCAATAAGTTGTTCATTTTATCTAAGTTGTCAAAGGTTTGTATTTTCATTTTTATTCAGTTCAATGTATATTTTTTAATTTCCCTTGAGATTTTTCTCTTCAACCCCTGAAATATTTAGAACTATGTTCTTCTGTCTCCAACTGTTTGGGATTTTCCTTTTATCTTCCTGTGATTAATTTCTAGTTTGATTCCAGTAGGGTCAGAAAATGCATTCTGTATGATTTTGATTCTTTTAAATTTTTCAGAATTTGCTTTATGCCCCAGGATGTGGTCTATCTAGATATATGTCCCATGTGTACTTGAAAATAATGTGTTTGCTGCTGCTATATGAAGTGTTCTATAAATACAATGTAGCTCTTATTGGTTGATGGTGTTTATGAGTTCGTCTATATTCTTGTTGACTTTTTATTTAATTGTCCAGAAACAGATGTTGAAATCTCCAAATATAATCATGATTTGTCTATTTCTCCTTTCAGTTTCATCTGCTTTTGCTTCACATAGTTTACAGCTATGTGATTTGGTGCGTCACCCTTAGGATTGTTATGTCCCTTGGGGATTTGACTATTTATCATTATATAATATCCCTCTCTGTATCTGTATCTGTATCTGGTTTGTATCTTTGCTCTGACCTCTAGTTTATTTGGTATTAATATGGCCACTCATATTTTCCTTCATGTAATATTTTCATAATATATCTTTCTCTGTCATTTTGCTTTCAGCCTTTCTGTATTGTCATATTGGAAGTAAGTTTCTTGTAGACAATATATTGTTAGGTCATGTGTTTTAATCCACTTTGACGCTCACTGTCTTTAATTAGTGTATTTAGATCATTTACTTTTAGTGCCATTATTTATATGCTAAGGCGTACATCTGCCTTTTTTTCTCCTGTTTGTTCTATTTTTTTTCATTCTCTGTTTTGTTTTTCTTGCCTTCTTGTGGACTGCTTTAACATTTTTTTTTTTAAATTCTCTTTTTGTTTACCTAAGTGTTTTTGAGTATACCTTTTTTTTTATAGCTTTTTAAGTGTTGGATCTATTACATTATATATATGTATATAACTTAGCAGTCTACTATGCTGTCATTTTACTAGTTCAAGTAAAGTGTAAACAGCTTATCTACTTTACATCTCTTTACCCTCCTCCATTAATAATATTTTTTAAGTGTTTCCTCTACACATATTTGGAGCCACCTCATATAGTGTTATATTTTTTACTTCAACAGTAAACATTATTTAGACAACTCAAGGGGAGAAGAAAAGTCTATTGTATTTACCCATATTTTTGCTTATCATGTTTTTTCTTTCCATCCTGCTGTTCCAAGAGTCCTACTTTTATTATTTCCTTTCTGTGTAGAGGACTTCCTTTAGCCATTCTTTTATGTTGAGTCTGCTAGTGATAAATTCCCTTAGTTTTCCTACATCTCATGATGTCTTTCCCCTTAATTCCTGAAGACATTTTTGCTGGATATATGATTTTTTTCTTGGCTGTTTTTTTCTTTTCATCACTTGAAAAATGCTATGCTTCTTCTTTCTAGCCTCCTTGGCTTCTGATTGAAAATCTGATCTCGGGTTGGCCCTCTGGCTTAGCGGTTAAGTGTACATGCTCCGCTACTGGAGGCCCAGGTTCAGATCCCAGGCGCACACGGATGCACTGCTTCTCCAGCCATGCTGAGGCTACGTCCCACATACAGCAACTAGAAGGATGTGGAACAATGACATACAACTATCTACTGGGGCTTTGGGGAAAAAAAAAAAAAAAAAGGAGAAGGATTGGCAATAGATGTTAGCTCAGAGCCGGTCTTCCTCAGCAAAAAGAGGAGAATTAACATGGATGTTAGCTCAGGGCTGATCTTCCTCACAAAAAAAAAAAAAAAATTCTGATCTCACTTGAATTGATGTTCCCCTATTGGTAAAGTGTTGTATCTGGTTCACTGATTTCAAGATTTTTCTTTATCTTTTCCAAAGGTTTTACTATGTGTTCTGATTCAGATTTAGAGAGTGGAGGGAGGCTATCCTGATGGAGTTCACTCAGCTTCTTGAATCTGTAGGTTTATGTCCTTTGTCAAGTTTGTGAAGGTTTCTTCCATTATTTTGAGTACTTTTTCAGTCTCATTCTTTTTCTTTCTCTTCTGGAAATCTGATGACACAAATTTTAGATCTTTTTTATAGTCTCAGAGGTCCCTGAAGTTTTGTTCATTTTATTTTCAATCTATTTTATGTTGGTTCTTCAACTGGGTAATTTCTATTGTTCTATCATCTAGTCACTGGCTCTTTCTTCTGCCTCTTCTGTACTGCTGTTGTGTCACTCCAGAGTTTTTTATTTGTTATTGTATTTTTCATTTCCATAATTTTTGTTTGTTTCTTCTTTATATCATCTTTTTGCTGATACTTTCTATTCCTATATTTTTGCATTTGTTCCAATTGTCTTTGTAGCTTCTCACTGTAACACTTTTAGGATGGCTACTTTCAGTCTTTGGCAGATAATTCTAATACCTCTGACATCCTGATGCTGACATTTGTATTAGTTTCCTAGGGCTTCTATGACAAATTACCACACACTTGGTGACTTAAAATGACATAAGTTTATTCTCTCCCAGTTCTGGAGGTTAGAAGTCTGAAGTCAAAGTGTTAGCAGAGCTCTTCTTCCTCTGGAAGCTCTAGGGGAGAATCTTTTCACACATCTTTTAGTTTCTGGTGGTTCCAGGCATTCCTTGGTTTGTGGAAATACAACTCCAATCTCTGCCTCCATTTTCCCGTGGCCTCTTCTCTGTGTATTTCTGAGTCTTATAAGAACATTCATCATTGGGTTTAGGGCCCAACCTAATCCAGGATGACCTTGTCTTCAGATCTTTACCTCAATTACATCTGCAAAGATTTTTACTCCAAATAAGTTCACATTCTGAGATTCTAGGTATACATGAATTGGGGGGGGGCAGCACTATTCAACCCATGACAGCATCTTTTGATTGTCTTATTCTATTTAGTTTGAGATCTTTCCGGGTTTTGCTATGATGAATGATTTTCAATTGCAATCTGGATGTTTTAGGTATTATGTTAGTTATGAGACCCTGGATCTTATTTAATCATTCTGTTTTACCTGGTTTATGTTGAATTGCTCAGCAGGGGAAGGGAGGGGTGAGATTTTGCCTCATTACTGCCAAGTGAAGGTGGAAATCGAGGCTACCCACCTAATCTCCACTGACACCACAAAAGGGGTTCATTACCACTGGGCGTGAAAGTCCCAGCTCCCTATTTGGCTTTCCCTGAAACTACTCCAGCAGGGGTTTGGAGGCACCTCATTACAGCCTGGTTAGTGTGGAAATCTAGGCTCTCTTTTAGTTGTATTCAATGGGAGGAATAGGAAAAAGATCATGTATTTTATCATCCTGGAAGCAGAAGTCCCAGAAATGTTTGACTCAGTAGATCTGGGGCAGAGCCCAAGAATCTGCATTTTAAACATAATCCATCAGAGACTATCTAGTCACACCTAAGTTTGATAACTGATCATTGATTCAAGACATTTTAAGTTCTTTGATTCCTACAATTTACAGATAAAACTCTACTTGACCTGCAAATTAGCTCAGCATAAGGTTAAAAAACCAGACAAAATGAGTCCCTGTCAACACCAGGTCACTTTATGAATCTGCAGCATTATTTTCCATAGAATTGTTTTATTTCTCAAATGACAGTATAACTTTCCCAGAGAAAAGAACTTATGTTTATTCTATATTTATGTTTACCTGCTGTCTCTATTTTAATTTATTATGTATTGGTAGGTGCTTAGAAAATATTTGTTTAATTAATAACATTCAAATACTCTCATCTTCACACTACCATATGTGTTTTACACAAGTC
The DNA here is from genome assembly GCF_057802395.1 of Ceratotherium simum simum. Lineage (NCBI taxonomy): Eukaryota > Metazoa > Chordata > Mammalia > Perissodactyla > Rhinocerotidae > Ceratotherium > Ceratotherium simum. The sequence goes on from NC_141922.1 coordinate 7,415,705, forward strand.
CAATTGATAATAATACAGTATACCTACCTAAAAGCCTCTGCAGTAGCCTTGCCAACTAAAAGTAGCCAGAGAGAAAGAAAAATGTTCCAAAGTGGAAATGGACGTTAAAATTAATCCCAACTGTCAGAATCTTGGAGAAATGGATATTAGCTTTGAAGTCTAGGGAGTCTTCTCCCAGCTTCAGATCATGGCATATCGCAGGTTCTCCCTCTCTATCCCTCAGACTATAGCATAAGGTAAAGGAGAAACTCTGCAATTTGCCCTTCTCTGCCCCAGAACACCACCATCATTCCATGTGCAGGCAGAGAGTGCAAATACTAGGAAAGTCTGGGCAGGCAGAGGAGGCATTGTGATGATAATACAGTGTACTCACGAAGCATATTGCATTCTTATAACAATGTATTTATAGAGCTTAGCAATCTTTAGAGATAGATGGCCAGGGTTCAAATCTGTATTCCTCTATCTCCTATCTTTGAGACTAAACCAAGGTATTTTCCTCTCTGATCCTCAACTTCCTTATTTATAATAGGTTAGTAATTGTCTCTATATCATATGGTTGTTCTGAGCACTGAATTCATGAAAAGGTGTTAACATATGACCAGCATTCACTAAATGTAAGTTACTATTTCCTTGAATGTCTTTATTAATCTGTATTATTTTAGAAACACGTAAATAAAAACCATCTCAGGCATGTATAGGTAAAAGGAGCATGTTATTGATTTAGCTAACTATAAAATCCAGAGACAAGGGTGGCTTCTAGCAGATATGCCTTCAGATGCTCAGACAGTTTGTCTTTCTCCACCTCTCGGCTCTTGTGTTTCTCCACGTGGAGTCACAGATGGCTCATGCAAGCTCGAGGATTACCTAGCATGTGCTCTCATAAAGGGAGATGCACTCTCTCATTAAACATGCCAATACTTCTAAAAGGAGTGTAATATATCCACATTTGCCCCAGGACTGGTGACAGGGTGACAAAATGATGATATTCTCTCTTTGGACAATTTGAATCCTATTTCTACCTACCCCTATGGAGGGAAAGGTGGGTCCTAAGGTTTATAACTTTGCTTGGTTAAGTTAGACAATTCTAAAAAGACACAGACAACAGAGAAGAGGATGGGCATCTGAAGAAACTGAAGAAAGAGATGTTGGTCAGGTAACAATTAGACATTGTTAATGTCAACAATTAAACATTTACTATATTCCATATATAAGTCCCCTAGCATAAATATATATCCTTCTTTCCAATAACATAATTTCTTAAATGTCCACCTAATATAATGTAATCATCTCAAGTTAAAACTAAAACATAGTTGGTCTAGCCCCACAGCAGACAACCTAAACTTGGTATTGAGATTAAAGTTCAAAATCTCTGGGGTGTGGGCATTGAATGGCCGTGAACAGTGACTAAAAGGAACCAGGAAAAGTTTTCTGTTTGATGAGGGGCCAAGACAGACTTGTGTATCATTGCCCGACCCTGTGCAAACCCGGACAGTTGGTCAGCCTATGTAGAAGAGGAAGGCTGAAGATAATTAGGATGCTTAGGTCATATTACCACTTCTGGTCCAAGACTTCCATGATGTTTGTCAGGTCACTTCAACTCTCTGGCTCTCACTTTCCTCATCTGTTATGTGTAGATTGCTTTACCCAATTCAAGTGTTGTAAAAGTTAAATATAAGATCATCTCTGTGAAAAGGAATTCATCCCGTGGGTTCTTATTACTTTTGTGTTTCAAGGTTGAAGAGAGACATTGTAGGGGCAAAAAATATACCACCTAATCAGGCTGTATTTGAGAGGTGACAGCTCATCAAGGAGGAGAAAGAACGTCATTGAGGAGTGTCATCCTAGGAGGGAGAGAAGTAAGGTAATGCAAGGTAATGGCAAGTTAAAGGTTTGGAAACTCTATAGATCTGTACCCCACTTACCTGCTATGCCCCAGTTATGAGTTGGCCCCAGGATATCAGCAAAGACTTAACACAAAGACCTGAGGCCTCTGAGAGCTTTGCTGAGGGTCTGTGCACCACTACTCTGAGAGTTGAGAACTTAATTACAGTGCATTATGAAGGAAGGAGCTAGGATGGTGCCCACCAGTGACTAAAGACCACATCTTTTTTTCAGTTTGGAGGTGTGGCTTAGTTCCCAAAGAAGACAGGTGGTCCTCATAATATAATAGATTGAATTAGCCACTGCCTTGGTCAATAGGGGCTTAGATATTATTTGATTTAAAACAAGTAGAATAACTGAAGTTCCATGGATCTAAATATTAAAAGACAAATTTTTATCATCTACTCAAAGAAAAATAAGACATTTTTCTCGACCACAAAATTCTTAGAGAATAGTTAGAAGCCAAATATCATATAGAAGGTGAATTAAGAAAACAAAGAAATACATAGATACAGAGAACGTATTGGTGGTTACCAGAGGGGAAGGGGGTGGGGGGTGGGTGAGAGGGATAAACGGGCACATATATATGGTGACAGATAGAAACTAGATTTTTGGTGGTGAACACGATGCAGTCTATACAGAAGCTTAAATATAGTGATGTACATCTGAAATTTACATAATGTTATAAACCAATGTGACCTCATTAAAAAAAAAAAAAAGATTTGTCAATGAGTAAGGGGGACAGGAGAAGCTGAGGGAGGAACTATCTAGTTGTAAATTTCCAGATAGAAAGGTGGGCAGAGCAGCCCTGAAATTCTCTCTCATGGTAATTTTTGGGACAAAGAACTCCTTTGACATCGGACTAGGAAGCTAGATAGGAGAGGGGAAGAACACACTCAAAATGCCATCTTTATGGGTAAGAAAATAAACATAAATACATAGAAACAATATTCTACTCTTGCTAATCTCTCCATTTCTTGCAGAAGTCCCTGCCAGGGTAAGGAGAGGAGGGAACAGCTCCCTTGCAGACCATTCACTATGTAAGTAACACTTTGAAATGTACTAGTCCTCCTGACCTGAGGAATAAAAACCAACTCCGGATCCCATCAAATGTCAGAAAAGTCATTTTGTTCCAAATGGACTACTTTTAACCACATTTCTTAACAATCCATTGTTAATTCCACTGAGAGTCTAAGAATTACCCTCCCTTTAATTGGCAGTTGCAAAGAAGTCTCCCCAGAAAATTTCCTTCTAAGGGAAGATTTAAAATTCCATTAGTGACAATGACAGCACTACAGCTGAGAGGAGGTAGGGTTGGTTTGATCTTTTGTCTAAAATATTCAGAAAATTGAAGACAGAGAGCGAGCGAGCACAAGCGCATTAGTTGAGTGATTGATAACAGAATGGTTCTAATTACATCAGCCCTTTGCAGAGGAGACAGGTCATGGAACTTATAGATCCACAGCTACAAGTTTAAGAGTTTTTGACAAATAGCTGTAATTTAAAATACAATTATTAAAAGATAAGACAGATGTGAACAGCTTGTTTCTTTTTTCACGTAGGAGTCAGACAGGGGCAGATAGATTTGGCTGCTCTGGAACTAAGAGTTAGACTTTACTGGCAATGGTTTGTGGTTGGTCAAGTTAGATAACAAAGTACTAAACCAGTGAAACTGAGGTTATCTTTAAGTCCATTGGGAAAAAAAGTATGTCCTCTTATTTTCCATCCTCTAGAGATGATTTATTTTAAGAGTATTTTATTTTCTGCTTGTAAATGGCATACACTCTCCTTGTAAAAGTTAAAATGAAATGAAATAAAATAAAAGTATAAGATAATATATAGAATAAAATATCTTCTACAATAAATTTTCAGAATTAACTACTGCCATATCATTCCCTATCAATAGCTTTATATAGTTGAGATTTTATATAATCCGTATGGTATAATCCATATGGTAACCTGATTTTGTTCCTATTTAGTATTAAAATACAAACATTTTGCAAATTAAAAACACTTTCTACATTTAATTTTAGTATCTCCAGAATATCATACTGCAACTTTTGATTTGTAAGTCTGTTTTTACTTTAATAAAAGAAAAAAGTAAGCTAACAAAATATACTTCCTAAGATTGCTATGAGGAATTTTATTTGTTTACTATTGTAAATAATCATCTGAGAAATTAATTTTATTGGATAACATTAGCTTGGCCAAACCGCTTTCCAAAACCTCTGAACTTGTTTTGTATCTTCCCCATATCCCATCAAGCAGGAATTAATTTCGTGTTGGAAAAGTCAAACTTTGAACCTTACAAAGTCATATAATGTTTCTTCAACCCAGGTTCCTGGATAAGTTTATCACAAAGGTGAATTATTAATTAGCAATGGCATATTCAGGTTTGGAAAAATGTCTCTTATTCAATTCAGTTGAGTTTATCAGACTTCCTATTTTAATCCTATCACTCTGAAAATTCCATTTTCCCTTAATTCCATTTTCTCCTAAAGTTTTTCCACATCAACTGTAGGAGAAATGATAGCTCTTGGCCTTACTTTAAATGATCAGAGTTTGCATGGTCAGTCTTCTAACTTTTGAGAGCTTTATTTGTTTTATTCGTTGGTTTTTTTGGTAGTTGTTTACTACTGGAAAAATGATGATTGTGATTCATAGAATAGAAATTTTCACTGATAAATATCATTTTCCTTGCTAGTATTAAGACAAATAATGGCTAATTTGTATTGAGCATTTACTATATGCAGGCGCCATACTAAGGAATTTCTATATATACTAGAAATATAATTCTCACAGTAAGTAGTGTTATTTCTGGTTTATGAATGAAGAAATTATGGCTCAGAGAGGTTGAGTGCCTTCTCAAAATCACACAGGCACAGAACTAGTTGGGATTTAAGCTAGGCCTTATGACACCAGAATCCATGTTCTTTCAGTGTATAGAGTTTGAAACATAATTAAACAATTTCTATTTCAGTAATGTTCTGGATGCATAAAAGCCCTTTCATTGGATTTCTTAGACTTTATCTCTAAAATTGCCCTTGGCCATGACTAGGAACAAGGGATGGGAATTAGTTTTTTTCTAATATGTCTTAGATGTCTTTTTTCTTTGAAACAGGAATATGAATATTTGGGGTGGTTATACCTACTTATCCAAATTCTTATATTCCTTCTACCTATCAGTATCAACTCTTTAAATGTAAATCCTTGGGAATCTGGTTGTTTCCTCAGTAACCAACTAGAAGGTGTGATTTGAATATATTTATTGTAGGAAAATAATCACTATTCGTGGAGATATGATATGTTGTAAAGAGTTGTAAAGCTGTTTCTACCAGTGTTCTAGCTGTGGCTCAATAACCTAGGAGATAAGTCCCTATGCTTCTCTGTACTTCAATTTCACAGTCTGGATAATGGGACAACGGTAGCTTTCTCATGAATTATGAGGGTTTTATGAGATAATGGAATTGAGCATATTTTATAAAACATAGTGGCATGCTAAATAATTGTCAAAAGAAGAGACATTGTCCAATTAGATAACGAAGGAAAATAAACCCTAGCATTCGTTCTTACATATGCTAAGTGCACTGCACATATTATTTCAACTAAGCCTCACAACATCATCTGAAATATATCCTTATACAGATGGGGAAACTGAGGCTCAGAGAGATTAAATCATATGCCCCTGTTCATACACGTAGTATATAACAGTCAGTATTTGAAGCCAGTCCTTCTCTCCAGAAGACCCATGCTCTACTCCAATGCCTCACTATTCTTTTTCTTTATCCCGAAGGCAGTTTCTCCTGCGTTTGACCTCCTTCCAATTCTAACCAGTCCAATTCCTTTGATTTATATTGACATGACGATGTGACCACCACACAGAAGATTCATTTTCTTCCTAATGGGAGCCTCCCTCCCTGGAGTTGGGTTCTCATGCCTATTCCAGTTGTAGAAAACATCCTCCTTGCTCAACTCTCTTCTCCCTTGTGCACAAAGACTCTGCATAATGGAACATCACAGTCGTTAAAGCTCCCACAGTAGTTAAAGGCTCCCATCTCCAACCACAAATCACCCATAGTAATTAAAGCGTAATGAAATACTATAGTCATTCAGGACCCAAAGTGGGTCTTTCCTACAATATCTACCTCCTACATTAATTCTCTAGTTAGACAACTACACTTCATCTTCCCATAAGCCCAATTCAACAGGTTAAATGGAATTGATTATTTTTAATATATAGTTTATATCTCTAATTTAAATAATTGCTGTAGGTGAAGGGACTCAAGAAGGGGAAACAAGAGAGAAAATTCGTACTATCCTTGCTTACTTATTTGGAATATCCAGTCCAGGACCCGAGGTGATACCCATATTTTCGCCAATCTCCTCCAAATATTGCCCAATTAAGAGACTAACATAATCATCTTTCAACAGTAGAAGCGTTAGCAACAACTTGTCATCAATTTACTCATTTGTTCATCTAGTCAGTAAATAAATCTGACTACCTCTTTTGCCGGGTATTATTCTAAGTGCTCAGGATAAATCAGTGAGCCAAATAGACACAGATCTTCCCTTTCAGGACCTATTCTAGCAGGAGACGTAGACAATTCATTATCAATAAGAATGATAAATGTGTAGATTATATACCTTGTTAGAATAAGTGCTATGAAAATATGCAGATCAGGGTAAGAGACATCAAAGAGTGGTCATGTGAGGCTAATTGAGAGGTGGGGCCTAAGCAAAGACTTGAAGTGGGCAGAGAAGGAGTTTAGGCCAGCAGGGAGCTAGGGAAGAGAATTTGCAGTAGAGAGAAGATGAAGGGCACAGGCCTCAATGTTTCAAGAACCCACAAGGAGGCCACTGTGGCCCAAAGGAAGACCCTGTAGGACATGTTGAGGACTCTGTCATTTACTCTGAGTAAAATGAGAAATGATTAAAGATTTTTGAGTAGAAGACTAACATAAGCTGACTAATATTTTATAATGAGAACTCATTGGTCCCAGGTTGTTGTGGACCGAATGCTTGTGCCTCCCAAATTCATATATTGAAGCTCTAATTTCCAATGTGATGGTATTTTGGGATGGGACCCATAGGAGGTCATTAGTTTTAGATGAGGTCATGAGGGTAGGTCCCCCATGATGGAATTAGTGCCCTTATAAGAAGATGAAGGGACTACAGCTCTCTCTCTCCAGCAAACAGCAAGAAGGCATCCAACTGCAAACCAGGAATGAACTGAATCTGCCAGTCCCTTCCTCTTGGTCTTCCCAGCCTCCAGGATTGTGAGAAATAAATTTCTGTTTTTCAGACAACACAATCTATGATATTTTTTGTTATAGAAGTCTGAACTGACTAAGAACAGCCCCCATACTAAATCATTTATAATTCATTTTCAACAAGTCTGTGAGTTATCAGTAGAAGCTCCATTTTACAGATAAGTACAAAAAGGTTCTGAGAGATGAAAGGGCCAAGGAGGAATGTTCAAGAAGTGACAGAAGTAAAATTTGAACCACAGCAGAAATCCATTACAAGCACACACACCACACTGATTCTCACCCATGTAACTTTCCCATGTAGATCCCCAGACACCCGCACTCTTACCTTCCAGATTCTTCTGGCATCTTCTTATCTTTCAGAGCTAAGCTTAAACTGAATGTCCTCAGTAAAGCCAACCCTGAACATCCTATTTGGCCTTGCAGCTTGTGCCCCACACCAGGTATATCGCAGCCCTTTCTTGGTTCTTTCATAGTTCTTATCACACTCCGTATCCATTTATGTATTTGCTTATTCATATTCTATCTGCTACACTGAATATAAGCTAAATTTCTGTAAGTGATTTGTGAATATTGCAAATCTAGCACAATGCCTGGTATTTTGTGGGTGTTAAATAAATATTTATGGGACGAGAAAGTAATGAACACAAAACAATATAAGAATAAACAAAAAATCACTTTTTGTTATTTTTACAAATGAAACAAAAATGGTTCCTTACTCCGTACAGAATCAAAAGCTCAAGCTCCTCATATACTGCCCTTCACAGTTTGGCCAGTTTGCCTTCACAGGTTCATCTACCACCAAATCCTTGTTCTTCCCACTAGAAGGTATCTCTGGTATGCCTGGATCATTATTCATCATTAACTACCCAAAAAGGCATATAATTCCTGATGCACTACTTCTCTCATTAGAATTAAGCTTCTCAAGAGCAGACTCTATGGTTTAGTTCATAACCTCAAATTTTACAAGCTCAATGAACATTAAAAAGTACTCAATACATAAATATATAAGGAATATTAAATTAAATGTTTAAATTTATAAAGACTATTTTAATATTGGTTATTCACATTATTCTCCCATGAACTCGGCACTTTGAACATGTCATTAAATATTATTTAAGTCACCACTGATTCATCCCAGAGTCCTCTGCAGTAGGCACTGTGGTTGTTATCTTGTTTTAGAAATGAGGACGTTGAAGTGCAGGGGCGTAACGTGATTTGCCTAAGAAGACTTACTTAGTAAGTGGTGGAGAGGAATTATGAACTGAAGCCATCTTTCATATGAGCCTGTGCATTTGGACACAGTAGAACAGCTGCCTCCTCGTGCACATAGTAGAAGGCATCATTGTCCCTGTTTTCCAGATCTGGAATCTGGTCAGAAATGGTAGACAGAGTACCAAAGCCCACACTTTTTCTATTAAGTACGCTCTCTTGCCCAAGGCTTAATTTTGCTTTTTAGTGTCTCTGAGAATTGAGGGTTCTAGAATTTCCAAGGGTAGTTACATTGAAATTTTATCAACAAATCTAGGAGGAGCGCATACAATAAGCTGTATGTAGGCATGTATAAGAGAAAAAGCCCATGAAACATATCCCTTGGGAGTTCCCAATAGAACTGAGAATTGCTGAACTAAATGGAACCATATTTTTAAAATGAGAACAGAGAGCCCCAGAGAAGGCCAGACCCTTGTTACACATCACGGAGAATAAACTTTCCCCTGCCAGCACAGAAACCCCATTCTTCTTAGCTCAGTCCTGAGTTACTTCTACCACTCCCTGAAAGATCCAGGTTGATTTGAAAGCATGAGTTTGGTACCAGGACAGACTGACTCATCTTCTCTAAAGTGATGTTAAAGAGACAGATACGTGCAAAATGTCAAGTAGCCCAGCTGAAACAGAGACCTCACTTATTTGATTATTATGATAATACTGCCAGATGTAATAATCCTTGCCACAGAGCAGACGCTGGCTATTCAATAAAAATTGAATAATGTAGCATGATTTTTTGACATTGCTGCCCAGCTTAATGGAAACAGCACGTAGGAATACAAACATACACCATTATGTCAGCTTGGCATAGAAACCACTGCAAATGTGGAAAATTGAATAGGACATTAAGGTCAATGTTAGGCCTTAAAGGTTGTGAGGGGTATGAGGCAGTAGAGGGTCTGGAATGTCCCCTACCACTCCTATTCTCATGTGAGAACTCTTATGTGAGATCGATAATCAGTATTAAGATTACTTAACATGCCCCTCCTCTCCATAGCTCTTGGCTACCTCAGGGGACACTGGCTATATCATAACAGACATTTGTCAGAGCATCAGTGGGGACTGATGGAGGGGAGGCCATGCCTCCAGGAAAGGATGTGTCTAAGTGGACACAGTCAAACATATACAGACCACAGGTATAGTCTATAATGAAATGCTAAAAGGGATGCTAAGAATGAAGCTGTTCAAGGAACACCATGTGAAAACACCATAGCTTCTGAGTAGAATGGGGTAAAGGTTCAGAACCAGAAAGTATAATTTCTCAATCATTTTTAATAGCAAAGCCCAACATTTAGAGGACAGATTAAAATATGAAAAAGATAAGGCCCCTGTCTCTAAGGATATTACCATACGTAAGTGGTAGGGAGAAACATAGACAAACATTGGCAATATAATATAGCTTTTGCAATACAAAGAAAGTGCTCTGTGGGCTCAGAAGGAGCCCCCATTCTGCTGGAGGGAAGCAGAAAATTTGAACAGTAGAGAAAAGATACCAGTTTACCACTAAGTTGAATCTAAGACCAAGTGAGATAAAAAGGATGATTTTGAGTGTGAAGCAACATAGCAATGGAGGGAGGAGGTCACAAGAGGTTTCATGGTATAGGAGCATAAATTAGGGAAACACAGCTGTTAACGGGGCAAAAGAAAATCCTGAAAGATAGGTAGGGTCACCTGTCAGGGATTTATGTAGTCACCAAAGGGAGCCTGAACTGCTCAGGAGAGAGTGAGTGGCCAAGAAGTGCTAGAGAGACCAGGCTGGTTCCAGAGGGGAAGTTGAAGGGCACGGAATACTTTTAATGCATGCAATTTTATTTTGCAGAATGTAAATTTTAAATAGGTTAAAGCATGAAGATATGAAACTTTTTATGGATGACACAATTTTCATTATTTTTGGCAACAAAATCACACCATGATGGAAATATTTCAAAACATCCCATACAACATGTTCTTTTAATTGAATGAATTTCTCACAAAAAAAGAGATATTAATTGCTAAAATGCCTTTTTCCCTAAAGGGTTAGACATGGAAAGAGATAGAGATACAGTGATATATAACTATATCTATATCAAAATATATAGATATCAATATATAGATCTATAGATATATTTACCTATCTACTTATATAGATAGCTATACATCTGTAAGTGCATATAGATATATAATGATATGTATAGATAGATACAGAGAAAGAGATAGGGGAAGATGGATATAGATAGATAGATTTCTACATAGATATAGATATATATTCTATCAGTCAAGGTTCTCCAGAGAAACAGGACCAATAAAGACTCTTTCCCTATCTTCTTCTCTCTCTTTCCAGCTTTGCATTTTGTAAGACTGCATTGATCCCAAAGTACATGCAGGAGCTGGGGGAGGTATAGCAGGCTATTGAGGTGACCCACACAAAATAGGCGGTAGAACCAGGAGTGAGGCTATGGCAGGGTGGTCAAGTTGCTGTTGGAAGCTTTACGTAATGAAGAAGCACATTGGGGATAATTTTGACCCGTGTTTAGTAAACTCTGCTGCTGCTTCAACTGATATGGTAACAGATCCACTACCTATCGATTATGCTGTTAGTGGCACAGCACAATTTCTACAACTTCTCAGCACTTGGGAACTTTCTCAGAAGTGTCACTCCATTAGGGGGTGCCAGAACCATGCCCACCAGGAGATGCCAGATTCTTGGTAAAGCATAGTGATGGTGGTTCCTGCCAGGACTTCTCACTTGGAAGAGCTACTGGTATAACGTTGGTCTCTGGAGTTTGATGGAACAGCCCCAACTCTGGCTCTGCCATTTGTTAGCCGTGTGGTCTTGACTGAGTGTTTACTCCTCTGATTCTGTTTCCTCCTCTGACATGCCCTTCACAGTGCAGACAGCCTTCAACGGACTGATGTATGTGCTGGTATCACAATATTCAGCACACAGGATGTGCTTCCCACACCTGGCTTTGTTTGCCCTCCCCTCCTTAAATGTTACTGAGAGAATATCAATAACCTCACCCTATGTGATTAGAGAACAGAAATATCAGACACACTGCACATAGAGCAGAAAACTGCTGGAGAGTCTCTAAGATTGCAAATCTCCATCCTAATTAAACTAAAACGTTCCTGTTTATGCAAACCTAACAGTGGACTCAACCTGAACCCCATGCCTCAGCCCAGAGAGGCAAGCTAAGCAGTTACCTCTTGACAGTCTTTCTTATAATTGCAGCAAAGCTTCAATGTCAACGTCTCAGGGTGACCTATGCTCTGAATATTAAATATATACTTGAGCCATATAAAATGCCATTGGTGTAGCTCAAAACAGTCAAATATTCACAATGTTGTATGGCTAAACCTAATACCATCTTTGTGGTGGATTAGGACACTTCTGTCAAAGCTAAAAGAAAAAAAAAGTAAACTAAAAATGTCCTTTGTTATCCCTGAAATTCAGTTCAGTTTGATAAATATTCAACTCTGACTGTGAGCCAGACACTGGTTGTTTACTGCAAACAGAAAAAAATTAGAGATGTTTCTTGTTTCCAGGGAATTTACAGTTCAGTGGTTGAAACTGAGAGTTAAACAGATGATTTCTGGACACTGAGATCTCAAGACCTAGGTGGCTGGAGGTAAGTGCAGGGTGATGATGAAGTGCTGTAGGAACAGTTTACCAAGAATGGCATCAAGGAAGGCTTGTTTGAGGGGCAATATTGTAGCAAATTACTATGACCATGAACATCAACATCATTGTGTAGTGGATATTTATTTTTATTTGTTGGTGGTTCAGTAAACGTATTTAACTTGTTAGGTGAAATCTCTCATCATTTAGGTCTTAGTGGGAGAAAAACTGTGGCCCTCACAATAGAAGACAAATGGGAGAAAATACTCCCCTCCCTTCCCCAAAGCAAGCACAGGGCCAGAGAATCTGAGCTTGACAATTAGATGTTTCATACCCAAGACTCACTATTGAGCAGTTGGCACAAGGACGAAGGGCAAGTTAGAACTCCACACAGCAAGCAGCAATGGCGGTTGTGTCTAGCAGCAGTGTTTGGCAGTGGCTGTGTTTTGGAGAAACAGTGATGACAGTGTCTCTATCTACCAGCTTCCTGAATGAACATTTCTAGGGTGTGCCCTCCTGGACTGTCCTTCATGGTCTCAAATTCTTCTAACTCCAGCTTGTTTGAGTAGCCTGATTTTCAGCCCTCCCATCATTCTGTCATCTACCAGAAATCCTTCTACTAAATTCCGTCATGATGCCAAATTCCTCTGGTTCCTACTTATTTGAATATCCTTATTTTCAGCTTTTGCATAATTCTATCAGTTACAAGAAATCCTTTTACTAAATAGTTTTTCTACTCAGCCAGAGTTGCTTTCTTTTGCTTGCAGCCAAGAAACTTAATGATATAAGCCATTTGTTAAATGTAATCGGAATGTGACAACCAGTATGTCAGGGCCTTTATAAAAGTTTATTTTTTAGGGTCCTTTTTTTTCCCCAAAGCCCCAGTGCATAGCTGTGTATTCTAATTGTAGGTCTTTCTAGTTCTTCTATGAGGGAAGCCTCCTCAGCATGGCTTGATGTGCAGTGTGTAGGTCTGCACCAGGATCCGAACCAGCAAACCCGAGGCAGCGGAAGCGGAGTGTGCAAACTTAACCACTATGCCATCGGGCCAGCCCCTGTAAAAGTTTTTTGCATTTAGTCCTCACTAACAAACCCTGTGAAGTGGGCCTTATCTCCGTTGTACAGGAAGAAAATTGAAGTTGAGAGGTTGTATTGCTTAGAACTTAAAATTACGGTCTCTGGAGCTGGGCCAACTCAGAGCACAGTGAGTTACCGTAACTTTTCTGGTTTTGTTTTCATTACCTAAGAAATAGAAATAGAAATAGTACTTATTTGAAAGGGGCTTTGTGAAAATTAATTGTTTATACCTATAAATCACTTGGATCAGTGTCTGGCAATGAGAACTTCTCGATAAGTGTCAACCAAATCAGTACTACTGGGTAATTTGGCTCAGTTCTTAGAGATGATGAATGTCAGAACTGAGGTCAAAATATGAATCTTCTTGACTCTAAATGCTGGTCTCTTTCTATGAAAATGTGCTAAGAATGAACAAGTCGCCCATGCTTTCCTGAACATATCCATTTCCTCCCTGGAGTTAAAGTTTAGGTGAAGGATTCATGCTTCTCTTTCCTTGATTTATCCACATAGATGACAAGACCAGGAAGAATTTGATAAAATATCAAAAATGATAAGAAAATACAAAAAGTAGCAACTCACATACATTCACTACTTCTGTGTGTCAGGATACATTAGAGAGGTGTCCATTTAATATTTACAATAACACTATGAGGAAGGTATGCTTTCTTGGAAGGCTTGAGGGGGCTGGTGACCAGAACTCTTCTCTTCTGCTAAAATTCTGACTAATTGAGGTATATAAAAAAGAAGTAAGACTATGAAGATCAAAATATACCTTTGTACTAGTAAATCTGATATTAAATATATGCTTATTTGTGCAGAAAAGTAGACTTTCTTACACTGAATCCAGGATTAGACAAATTGATGCAGCAGGCAGTGGCAGACTATGGAGGAGGACTTGAACTTGGGTCCACGTGGCTCTAGACCCTGGGCTCTGACCACTATGGCACTCTGCCTGACAACTGCAGCTGCATGGGGCTTCGCCGAGAACACAAAGTCTCAGACGGGACACCATGCTCAGGGAGTAGCCAAGGACACATTTCCCTACCCGATTCCTGGCCAAGGTTCACTTCACTTTCCCTCTATGGTCTTCTCTTGAGCATCCCTCCTTCCTCCACCTGAATTCCATGTGTCCATCCTGCACAGAGCCCTGAGAGCAAACTCTCTCCTCTACCAAAGGTGATTCTGCTGAGGCCATAGTTTCTGTCCTGAAATTTACCCCTTCATTGATAGTTAAAATGGGGTTATCCTTCCATTTCACACTCAACACATATTTATTGAGTACCCACCGGCGAGTGCTAACAAAGACACACAGTCAGAAGCTTTGGCAGGAGTGGGAGCAGGCCTCTTTGAGTAGGATGCAGATGGTTCAGATCAGTGCTGGGTAAACCGAGTGCCAGTGCAATAAGACTCAAAATGGAGCCTGTCTCTGATTTAGACTATTTTCCTTGTTAAAACTGTTTCGAGAAGCTGGTGGCCTGAAACCAGAGACAAAAGACATTGTGTCTGCGCCTGAGAAGAATTTGCAAGGTCACTGTTGACAGATCTTCACTTCGTCTTTACTTGCTGTTCTTTGTCTTTAGTCCCAGATGAGAAAGCAGCAGAGCTATCTAGTCTCATGAGGGTAATGTTCATCTCATTTCTGGCAGAAAGCCTTTCGACCCTTGATTCACCTATTTATAGGCAAAGATGATAGTTATGTGGGTAAATAAACACATTAAAAAGGTCAGAATAAATCATACTCTGGACAGAAAGTTCTCCATCAGCCAAGCCATCTCTACTCTTTCATTTCCAATAATACAAAATGAAGCATGGAAACCATTCCCTTATGGTGTTTTCAGTTATTATTGATCTTCTTTAAAGAGTTGGAAGGCATTCATGGGACACATAATAAGGTGCTTATTGAAAAAAAAAATGGAATATTTATTTGGAGTCAAGAAAAGTAAAGGTTTATAGGAAAGATTTCTTTGTGCATGTGAAGGGCTCCTGGTAGATGAGAGAATAGCTTTGTCATCTGACCAGTCCAGATAGATTTGTAACAACAGCTTAGAGGTTATAAGTGATGCAAATTTTATGTCACTGTATAATTTTACCATCCTATGCTTACAAAATAAACGGTGTTGTCCTGTTATTCTCATATTATGAGGGCACACACCCTCTTTGGGACACTTGATCAAAATTAATTTTCATTCAGTGCACTGGAATACTTCCTACTTTTCCTGTGAGTTTCACAGGGCACAGCCTCATGTCTTCTGGGAGAAAAAACAAAGTCTCCCAGGTGCATATGTCTTCTTGTTGCTCTGCTACTGCTGTTCCAGCTGAGGGCCTTCATGGGTTGGCTGCTCTGCTGAGCACAGCTGTCTGCACTGATGATTGCAGCCACTGCCTCTACTCTAGCCAGAGGGATGGGTCACTCACTTTCTGCTCTGAGGATTAAATCCAGGTTGCTATTATAATTTTCTAGCGAGACCAGAACTCAAGGATGGTTTCTTGTATCATGGGACTCTCAAACTTCTTTCTAAGATGTGGACACTTACAGAAACTGGATGTTTTTCTGTTGTGTTCTTGTTAATTCTGCCATGGCACCTGCCAATAAAAATGAGAGAGACAGACAGACAGAGACAGAGACAGAGAGAGAAATAGAAGGGAGGGAGGAAGGAAGCAGATGTTGGCTATTATAGCCATTCCAGCCTGCTCTCCAGTGGTCAGATAAGCTCATGGCTTCATACAGCTTTCATAGATACAGGTAGCACTCATTTCCAGAACCGGTCCTATTGCTGCCCCTCTTACTCTCTTCATTTAGTTTCTTCTTCAGTCAAGAATTGGTGAGGTCACAATAATTAGATTCAGGGGAAGCAGGAAACTCTCCTTGGACTTTAAGACTAAGCCACTGGTGCCAATCCAGCCCTTTGCACTGAGGTATTGGGTATATGTAACTCCCCTGTGTTATAGTAGTTCCTTGATTTCCATCTTGCTAGCATTTCTTATGTCAATAACTCCCTGATGAACCCTGAAAGAAGGTAGGTTGTCAGCAAGTAGCTGCCACAATAATGTTCTATAACACAACAGAACAAATCAATGGCACAAAACAAAATTTATTTATTCTTAATCATGTATTTGCTGGTCAGCGTGGTGTTCTGCTTCAGGTTCAACCCAGATCTACTACGTATGTCTTCTGTCCTCCTTGGCCCGGCAGCTACTCTAGACATGTGTTCTCATGGTGATAGCAGAAGTGCAGGAGAGGTGAACCTAACCGCTAGATGCTTTTTCAGGCCTAGGGTTGGAACTTTTGACCAAAGTCCCATGCAAATCCAGCATCAATGAGGTGGCCTCTAGTAAGAGGAACTACAAAGTCACACGGCCAAAGCTGGGCTATTGAGAGGCGTGAAGCATTGGAAACAATAAGACAATCCACCATAGGTGGGATTCAGGTATTACTAGTTGCCAAAGATTATACCACTTAAGAGTGCCTAAACCTTACCCCTTTCCTAAGATTCGGCTCCATATAAATTTAAATGCTGTCGTTCTTAACCTGATAGAAAAGTGGGTGGATAATAAACTATAGTAAAACCTTGACTACTTTTTAATTAGAATTTCATTAAGGACAGAAACTGGGCCTTATTATTGCAGCACTAGTGCTTGACATATATATTGGTTGAGAAAACAAACTAAAAATCAATTTACTAAAAGGTTTCAATCCTTTTCTAAGCAGCTTCTCTTTTAAAGTGACTAATGAGCAACAGTATTGGATAAAGTTGAACAATATAATTTTTTCCAGATGATACAGGTGCTAATTGGTAATAGAATAAAGAAAAACCTCCAGTGAGTTTGACTAGCATAAGAAAGAATCTGAATAATACATTAGCTGGATAATCAGAAACATAAGAAGTAGATTGTACAATGTTAAATGGAAACTTCGTAAAGGAAAATTAAACCTCTTTTGATTTGTTGGAAAGGGACCTGAAAATTAGTAAAGGAAATTAATGCCTTTATAAGTCTAAGCTTATACAGCATTCACGGTGCATTACATTTTCTTTTACTGATCACTGTTTAAACTTCCATGAAAGATGGAATGTGAAGACCCTTTCTACAGAAACATAGATTTGGTGGGCTATGACCATGTGAAAAAATTAGAGAACAGCAATGTGGGAGAAATGATGTTAAGAGCATGGAGGAAGAAGCAGGACCTTCCCTAGATGTTACCAACTGTAGTTAGATTATGAAGTAGGATATAACAATAAATATTTGGGCAGGGAGATAAAGTAAAAATGTACTATATGAAAATTCAAATTTACCTTGTTGAAAACTGACCCTCTAAGTCTCCTTTAGATTGAGATTTAAATCTTACTTCCCTTCCTGTATTGATTAACTCATGGTAGGATGCTAGATGTAGAAGTACTTAGTCTCCCAAATAGAAACCTGAGAATCTTACTTGGTATTTCCTCTCCCCAACACCTCATGACCAAGAAGTCCTATGATACTTTAAAAAAACTTTCTCTACTTAATATTTTTACATATATCCTCTTTGATAATTGCTGGTAGTTGCAACTGGGGGTTTGAACTGGGGACTATACCTTCATGTGTGAATCAGAAGTGTCTATTAAGGGGAGCAGGTCAGGAATTAGGGGACTTCTGATTGAACAGAGAGGATGAAAAAATAGTATGTCATGAGGAGTTATAATATTCCACTAAGGGAAAAGTAAAGTTATTATAGCCTTTTGGTTTTATCCTGTATATTTGCATTTTCAATTCTATTCAGCAGTAGCCCAGACCCCTGTGCTGGGTCAGAGTTGGGAAGGTGCAGGGCTTCCAAGTGTACCCTGCAGGCCACGCAGGTAGGCAGTTCCCATTCAGTGAGGAAGTGATGAAGATCACCTTAACCTTCCCCTCAGCTTGACTGAACTTTACACAGGCTCCTTCTTGATTCTAGGCTCTTTACATCTCTTTTCTTAAGAGTATTTACTTTAGAAAACTTTCAGTTGTAAATTCTTTCTCCATTCCTTTGAGATGTAAATCTTCTCCCAGCCTCTTACCAGTTTTACTACCCAGTAATGTTTCTCAAGGGCCTGGGAGCCATCCTTTTGAAATGTAATCATTGATGGAGATAGCCATCCTATCTTAGTTCTCTGTTCTTCTCTCAAAGAAGATAACTTTGATCACCAACTAGCAAACACAGATGGCCAGACCACATAGACCAACCTCTCTCTAATGTCCTCTAGTTCTTTTCCACTAGTTTACACCAGTACTTAAGAATCCTCCTGCCTTCTGTTCCAGTGGAATTGAGTTCAATCTCTCTCCACTATTGCAATAGTTTTGAATAAAATGTCCTTTGTCTGCTTAAAGTGCCTGGTGCTATTTTTCTTTGATATAGGATACTACTGGTGAGTGAATTTATTCTTGGATAATCCACTGAGAAAAAGTTGTGTCTGGCACAAAAGGCAATAGATTGACTCTGGAGTGAAGTAAAGAGAGTAAACTGAGGGATGAAAAAAATGATCTTTTAATCACCAATTTGGAGGACAAATAGATGGTCATCTGAAAAAACAAGGGAATGTGAAAGAGGTGCATGAAGACTGATATGGAGGTGTAGGCCCACCAAACGGCAGCTGAGAAGCTGCTTCTGTAAACAAGTTGCATGTGCTACTTTGCTGAAATAAGGATTGGCCTTGACAGTGGAGAAAATACACCAGATAAAGTTGACACTCAAACAAATGTAAATTAAGCAGGATGGGTGCTCAACCTGAATGAACTGAAAATCAGCATCTTTCAGCAAAGTCTAATCCTCCCCTTAGGTCCCCCTGTCAGCTAAGGACATTGACGTCTATGCTGTTTGCCAGGTAGAACCCTCAGGCATCCTAAGCTTTTCCTCTTTCTCCTCTTCTATCTCAATGGCTCCCTTTCATTCCCTAGGACAGCCTCAGGCAGAGGCCAACACTGGGAAATCAAACTCCTTCTCCTTGGATTATAATTCTTGGGCTAAGTGACACATGGATGAAAAGGAAACAGTTCAAGTTCATAATTCCAGCAGGTTTTCAGTTCACTTGCATGTTAATGGTTCCCTTCTTGTCCAAAAGCAAGGTGAGAACCAAAGGATATGTCCCTTCCACTTTCTTCTAGCATCCTTTCTGGATCTGAAAAACACGGAGGAAATTTGAGCTTTTTAAACTTGTAGGGAACTATTGTACCCAGCCTAGGGTATAACAGTTGTGTACATCATATAATTTCCTCTTCCATCCATCTTGGAAGAAAGATGATCTCATATTCCAAAAGGATGAAATTCAGACTCATAGGAATTAAGCAACTCGTTAGGGATCACAGAGGATCGGGATTTAAAACTAGGTATTCCAGGCTCCTAAGTCAGTACGCTTACCAAGACCCTGTACTGCAAGACTTTTTCCGGGGTAATTGCTTCCTCTAATATATGCAGCTTTTTCCTCTACCTCCTTTTCTTGCCTCCCCGGGGACACCTGGGTTCATTAGGATGCTGCACCTTTAGCTTCAGGTGACTTGTTAGGCATTTGAGTGCCATTCATTTGTCAGCAATTTGGGTTAACTTGATCTTTCTAGTAAAATCCTTTCTAGCAAAATTCTTTCCTCTTGCAAAAATTCAATAGAAACCGAAAGGCAAGGAAGCAAGATTGGAAAGGTTGAAAAAGGAAACTAGATGACTAAAGAGGAACAGTCCCCAAAAGCCCATATTTCTATCTCATCACAGAGTCTGTGAAAGGGCCAGATTGGCAGGAATGAAAAGGAAAATCTTTTTTTATTAAGCTCACCTGTATAGTATTATCTCTTCAGAGGTATTTATGAAAACATTCACACACAGTAAAACTTGCCTCCATAGACCCACTTTTATTGAATTTCTTTAGCTCTCCATCAAATTTTAAAATCCCTGCCTATTACTCCGTCTCTACATAAATCATATCCCATGTCCATCAGACTCCAGCTTAGATGCAATTCTCTCCAGCTTCTGGTAATTTGATATATAACTGTGTATCACACTGAGGAGGCGCCTATTTCCTGGGCCTCCAAATCACGTGGGGACGCATGACAATTGCCTTGTTTCATTTCTTGGGGGTAAAAATGAACCAGGATCCAGAGAAAGAAATAAAAAGCCCACTGGCAGTTTTATTTCCACAGACTCTCAATTATTCAGGCACAAATGACCCATCCTCCAACTTAAACACCATCTTGATCCTGCTGTGTCCCTGCTCAGAGCCTGCGCTGGGTTTCTGTGTTGTTGATCAGTCCACACCCTGCAGGCAAGAGGAACCAGGTAATGTGAGAGGGGGTGGTGGGGTGACCGATTGTTGTCCTAGTGAGTGAGGGAGTCAAATATGGTGGCTGAAATGAGGCACCTCTATGGATTTCAGGAGCTGAAGAGTTGAGGACAGCCCTGGCTTTCCTCACTAGGACAAAATCAAATTTTATTTTGAAGGGCTTTGATGGTAGACAATGGACTGCTAGTCTTCAAAGTTTTGCAAATTTAAAAAATGTTGGAGTATTTCTTTCCCAGACCTACCATCCTCCTATGCTCATTCATTCGTTTGTCATTCATTGACTTAGTAAGCCAGTGTTTTGATCAGTCACCAAAAAACAGCTAGGCATCACTGATGTGCTAGTGGAGTGTGGATGTGGGGTATAATGGTGGACAAGATAGACATGTTTCTTGTCCTTGTGTACTTCTATTTCAGTGAAGAATGCATCTAAGAAAAGAACTTGACATAAACTCATGAAGTTCAGCACATGCATGTTATACAGAAAGTTATAGGTAAGGCAAATATGAGAAAAACTTTCAAAGATTTTAAGTTCAAAAACATGTTGATGTATTTCCCTTCTTTGGATATACAAGTCCCACATGAGTGAGATTGAATATTGGTGTATGGATTTGTTATTTCTACAAAATGTGTCCATCAAGACAAGAGTGTTAATTTATTGATGCAGAGGTATATCTGTCTGAATAGTGTACTGTCACGAATCATTGATACCATGTGTCCAGCCATCAGAGAGAAGAGTGAGCTCAGTGGGTAAAGTTGGGTAAATCATTAAAAATCAAGAACCCATGTCTTCCATCACTGGGAAAGTCTCTGGAAGTTCCATTCTCCATCTTTTTCTAAATATTGTGTTCTATTGTAGTCATTGTCTAGGGGAGTGGGAACACATGTGTCTGTGGTGTATCTCTTCTAGATAACAGCTGCTCATATTCCATGACCCCTTTGATCTCCAGAAGCTGGTTTCCATAGGAATGAGTCTCTCCTCTGGTCACTGTACCTTGCTTCCACTTTCTTATGATTTTCCCCACCATTGTGGTCTTTCCTGCCTGGGCTGTCTCTTCTGGAGCTCTCAGCCCTCATCCTGGGCTTGGGATTGACAAAGAGTTTGCTTACTGCTTTCCTCCTTTGCTACTGCCCTCAACTGTGGCCTTTCTTGTTCTTTTATCTCTTTCTACTCACCAGGGAATCCCTTTTCAGAAAGCTAAGGTTGCAAAGTGTCCTGAAGCAGAGGAGCACTCTGCCTCTCACAGTCCTCCCCACAAAGATGACAGGATGGATATGGACTCCCAGGAGAGGCACCTCTAACACCCAGAAGTGATTTAGTGAAAGGTGCTCACGGGAGAATATAGATTAGCCATAACACTGAAGCATCTGAGGAATGGATTCACTCAAAAAAGTGATTTCTGAGCTTAGAGAACATGGTTTAGAGACATGTACTTTGCCAGATGGGATCAGGCTTTGCCCAGGCGAACAAGACATTGAGTGTAGAGGCCATGAGCAACTTGGTCAACAAAGGCATTTTCTGTCATAGGACAGAAACCACTCTTAAAGACTTCCAGAGAACTCGGTAGACTATTCTCTCAAAATCGTTATGACTCTATAATCATCAAGGGAAGTAAAGGGCAGCACCATTTATCGAGTACCATTATTCCCTAGGAAATATCACGTATGGTCTCTCATGCAATACTCACAACATCCCTTCACACTGAAATTATTTTCACCATTTTGCAAACAGACTTTACCCTAACTCAGAAGAGCCAAAGGAGTTAAGCCATTTACCTAAGCAGCCAAGCAAAAAGCCTGGGATTTGAATTTAGGCTGTGTCTTATCCCAAAGCCTGTGCTGTTCACTTGCTAGTACAGGCCTATGATCCCTGCCTATCTTCACTTAGCACCTAGTATGTTCAAGATAGTTTACTATAACATCTCATTTACTTTTTAATTTTAATTTCATTCTCCAAAATAAAAATATGCAGGAAATACAACAATTTCACATTTTATAGGTAGGGGAAAGAAATTTCAAAAAGTTTAACCAACGTGTTCAGGTCATAGCACTAGCAGATGGCAAAACTAAAATTTGAATTTATCTCATGTGGTTATAGAGAGGATTAACTGAGGTAGTGAATGCAAAATACTACACACATAGTAGGAACTCAATAATTGGCCACTATTATTATTGTAGGAGTGCCCACTTAAGCTACTTTGGATTAATCCATTCTTCTGAAATGATCATTATTCATCCTGCCTGGTTATTTCCTTCTCTCTCTCTCTAGGTCTTACCTCATGGCACCTGCAATTATAAGAACTGTGATTTATTAAGTGTAGTGTGAGCATCTCCATGTAGATTGTGCAGCAATGAATAATGAGAAGGATGTATGCTTTGGGGTCAGATATTTTTGAGTAACATCTAGATTCCATTCACCAGCTGCCTGGTCTTAGAAAAGCCTTGGACTTCTCTGGGTCATAACAAACGTAAAATGGGAAATCATACCTATCCCACACGTTGTTGAGAATTTTAAATCCCAAAGTACCTACCAAACTTTAGTCTATCATGGGCAGTTAATATATGATACTTCTACTCTCAGCCTCATTCATACTTGGATATCATGTGCACAGATAAAAAGTCAGAGCAGTAATCATTGGAGCCATTGGTGATCTTGACCTATTGTTTCCAGTTCTTCTTCTGGGCCTGTGGTATAACATTGCTCTTCCCTGTCTCTGGAAGTTCCCCTTGGCCATGTGACTGGCTTATCAATTACAAATAAAAGCTTTACATCATATTCACCACATGCCCTTCCCTCTGTAGTGGTGACCTCGCAGTGTGTGTCATACTGGAGTCTCTGACAGTGGATGCTTGAATAACTGCAGTGGGCAGAATCCCTTGACGAGTTGGTTTGACATGAGCTATGAGCAAGAACAAGACTTTTGTTGTGATAAGCCACTGAGATTTTATTTCACCACAGCATAACTTAAATATCCTGACTGACACAAGCAAAGTCTTGGCCTTCTCTTCCATTTTATTTTTCACCAAAGGAGCTGGTTTTAACTACTATTTTCTCTTTTCTGAGAGGCCCAGAGGAGCTTGGAAGCAATCTGATCATGGAAGTGAATGATTTATCACTCCCGTTTGGCCCTGAGCAAGGATTTGCCCTGTACCATTCATCTCTCAAGATATAATTGGACTTAAAATTAAAACTGCATTACCTTCCAATTCATTGAGAGGAAACCAATGGTTTTGACTTAAACAGAAGTTTCAAGCAAGGTATCTATTAGGAGGCTGTGAAAAATTGTTTTGGTCTGTTATCCTGGGAGCCAGCATGAGAAAATAATTGTTTTTCAAATGATAGCTGACTGAGCTTGAGGTCCTGAAGACAAACTTTGGGATTTGGGGAAAACAATAGATTGGGCTCTGAGGCCCTCTCCATTTTAGCACAAGCTGCTTCATATGAATCTATTGTGTTTATTGTGTTTCATTGTGAGATTTCGTTTGTAAAAAGCTTTCATTGCTAATGTGAGCCCCTTGCAAAAGGCATGAACACAAAGGTTGGGTTCCAGGAACGCGGGGACAGAACTAGGTCAGAGCAGGCTTCAAAGTGACCCTGACAGATGAGAGTGGTGGCATAGACAGGGTCAGCTCCTCCTTGTCTCTGTTTCAAGCTCATCTTGGTCTGTACCTTGAGTTCAGGGATATATTCAAAGCAGAATCCACTGTGTGTAGAACCACTGCCATCAGCTGCTTCAGAGTTTGGAAGCCAAAATGTAGACAGAAAGACTTTTTACCTCCTTGCTACTCAAAGTGTGGACTGTAGTTATGTCTTTTGTGTTCTCCAGAAGGCAGCTGCTGACATGGAGTTCAGAGTGCAGGAGAGTAACACCTATGAAAGGAAACGCCAGGGGTTGAGAAGGTGGGAGGCTTCAGAGTGAAATACATGCCTGGCAATGTCTTTGTCATCCCATTGGGAGTCCAGGGCAAAGACTGCCTGTTAGAGGAGTCTCGTTGTGGGTGGAAATGGATGGACCCTTGGACTAACACCATGCTTGGTGATTCGTGAGGGAGTGCTCTATGAAGATCATGACCTCAGTTTGACTGCTGAGGTGGACCCTGGAGGAGTTAACACTGGAGGCTGCCAGTTAACTACCTTCTTCACAGCTGGGCAGTGAGTCCTTTCTTGAAGGAGGATTCGAGCAGTGAACCTCTGTGTCTGCCCCAGTGACCTGGCAGCCTCAACATCACTTGGGAACTTGTCAGAAATACAGAATCTTGAGCCCCACTGGAGACGTCCTGCATCAGATTCTTCAGTTTACCAAGTTATCCAGGTGATTTGTTTTGTACATCAGGCAGTGAAAAGCACAGAATTTTATCCAAGGAATAAAAGGAGAGAAATTAAGTTCTATGGCTGGTCAGAGAACCAGAGTTCCTAGAAGTCATGTCAGACTGCAACCTGATTAAAGAATTGCTTTCAGATTTTAGACTGCACAAGAATCACTGGAGGAGTGTACTAAGGGCATAATCCCTAGACTTCAAACCCAAAGATACTGAGTTAGCTTATCTGGAGTGAACCCCGGGCTCTGCATTTCAACAAATGCCCAGGAGATTCTGAAGTAATTAATCTGCTTTTCATCCCTTGACAAACTCTGACCTTAAAGTTGGAATTCTGTACCTGGCCTTGCCACAAACAGTAGCTGTGGGACTTTGGAAAAACTAATTATATACTTTTTATGCCTTAGTATTTCCAAGTGTAAAAATAGTCCCAAATGGTTGAGGTGAGGATTAAATGATACAACATTCATTTTTTTTTTTTTTTTTTTACATTTTATCCTGTTAAACAACAAAATAAAGATCTAAAAACAAAGCTAAGTTTATTTTTCAGTCAAGGGAGAGAGGGTTACCCAAGAAACGAGATTCATCAAGTCTCTGGTGTTGAAAGCAGAGCGCTAAACATAGAAGCAAACGAAGGAGTGAATTCCACATCAGGAAGGATTCCAGGAGTGAAGTTCTGATTGGCGAAGGATAACAGGTTGTAAGATATGGACTTAGGACTGGCCATTGTCCTAAGTCACAAAAGGCTGGCGTGCTCTACAGTGGGGTACAAGAAGGACTGTGGGGCTCGGAGTTTTGTGCTGACACTTAGATGAGCATGCTTGGTCTTGGAGATTTTTTCTTTCAACGGTATTTATGCCAACTTTTGTGGAAGACTTACCTGGTGTCAAGCCCTGTGCTAGGTACCAGTGGTGCCACAGGAACGGCTGAGCCTGCCGCTCTCAGGAGCTTGCAGCTTGAGAAGTGACAGATAGAAGTAAGTGCAGACTGTTCTAGGAGAGTGAAAAGAGGTCACTTAAGGAATTGCAGAGAGCAGAGGTAAAGAGAACAGACTATGAGCCAGACTCTTGTCCCTGAAATATGGATCAGACTCTTTTTAGCTAAGTGACCATAAGCAAATGACTTTACTTCTTTATCAAAACATCCTCACCTGCAAAATGAAAATAATAACAAGCCTAACCCATAGGTTTTTTTATGAATATTAGAGGAGCAAATTTACATAAGTCACTTAGAATAGTACCTGGTGTATGGTAAGCACTCAATAAGTAGTTGTTATGCTAAGAAATATCCATTCATTCGATGGAATGTAATTTAGCCATTCCAGATTATACCTCAGGAATATTACATGTTAAGGGAATACGTGGGTGTAATGCCAACGGAAGCATAGGACAAATCTGGATGCAAAATTGGAAATATTAAGTGTTCAGAAATTGTTGACTATTTTTACTACTTAAATCAGGCTGGGGAAGTTGTCTCTGACAGGTACTTAATAGGACCTCCTTAAATGCCAATTTCTCTTGCTTGGTTTTAACATTAATTTTCCTGGCTATCTATAACTTGCATTTAACACTCCAGCAACACCAAACCCCTTTTTGTTCCCACTGTATACCCTGTGCTGCTTCTTCCTTCCATGCCTTTGCTCATAATCTTTTGTCTCCTCAATGCTTCTCATGTCCACTTGTCTGGGGGCTAAACCCCTAGCTATTGAGACTCAGTGAGAACATCCTCCAGCAAACCTTTAAGTAGGCCTCCTTGGAGGTTCCCACAGCACTTGGAAACTTTTATTTTCATTGCACTCACCACACACCACATTGTAGTGGTTCTTTCCAAGGGTCTGTCCACCCATAGACTGTAATGTCTCCAAGGGCAGAAATATAGTTTTGCCACCCTCACAACTCCAGGGACTGGTACTGGATGCGCATATTGCGCATCTCATTGCGCGTAGTTTCTCATCTATATACATTGAATAGATACATGAATCTTACTTCACAGCAGGCTGGCCTCTCAGTCTTCCAAGCTTATTCTCTTCATCTATATCTTTTCCCAAGTTAATTTTTCAGGCTAGATTGCTATCCTCTTCCCATCTCCCCTTTTCCTTTCAAAACCCAACTGTTCCTTAGAAATTCAGTCCACAGTCTAGCTCCCCATGAAGACAGACCTTTGAGCCAAGCAAATAGTAATTAAAATCTGGCGTGGCCTGTTCTTGCCAAGTAGTCTTAGACAAAGATTCTCAACTTTCTCTCTCTTTCTTCAGTTTTTCTAAATAGAGAAAAAATAAGAAATAAAAGAGAAGAAAAAGAAAAGGAAAAGATATAGCTATCTCAAGTAAGGAATAAAAATATCTAAAAGTGTAAATGTATCAATGGTACAATGTTCAGCACAGACTAGGTATTCACGAAACAATTGGAATCCACTTCTAAGATGATTAATCTACTGTGAATTCCCATAGTAATGGCATAGCAATATTCTTCCTCCTAATCTCCAAGTGCACATTTCTCTGCATAGCTCACAATTACCTCAAATTTAACATGTCCAAAACTACACTCATCATCATTATTCCAAACCATCTTCTCCCAACAAGCTAATGCTATAATCGTTTTCCCAGCTGCTCAGACTTGACAACTAAGATTTGTTAACACTCTTCCTCTCTATTGGTCATCCTTAGTTGCAGATAACAGTGGCATAAGAGGGCAGGAGAAATCTGTGGGAATGGTCTGCCCCAGGAAGCAGGAGTATTTCATCACTGAGATCATTTAGAATTACTGGCACATGGTGATAATAAAAGGCAGACTAACTTTTTGTTAATTTTATTATTGATTTTAAATTCTCTGCGAAGAATGTGCCTCCTTATTGCCTAAACCTGGGGCAGGCTGCTCCCACCTCTCCACCCATGGTTGTTATGCTGCTGTTAAGGGATATTTGATGGGTCACAGAATATTTTTGATGGCCATAGGGATATATTGGACCTGAGCTTCCAAGAACAATACCCACCATGACCTGGTCTGTAAGACACTGTTATTGCCAAAACCCCAGTATAGGGCTTCTTTGCTATAGCAGGAAAGTAAGCAATGTCACCCATGACCTCTAATCCCAGAGACCCTCTGCCTCATATCAGATATGCTACCATCTCAGATGAATCAACGCCCTATGCCCTATCTATATTCTCCCAGAGCTAACTTCCAAATCAAAGACTCATGGAGAAGATTAAACTACGACAACCTAAGTTTCATGCCTGCACCCTAGTAGCATGTGAAGCTCAGGAATATAACACACGCACACACACACAGAAGCGGTTCTTGCTTTGCATGACTCTGTGTTAACTGAAACTTGTGTATATCAGAACTGTGTCCTCACATTGCACAGTTCCCTGATCACCACGTGGAAGTGTGCAAATAGAGGACACTGCTCCCATATGCCTGGGTTTCCATTAACACACTACCCTACAAAAGTGAGCACTGTCTGTATATATGTACACGTTGGAAGGGTAGGATTCACAAGGCTGGCACTATTAAAATATAGATAGAGCATTCATAAGATTTAAACCTCTGCAAAGGATGGATTTCTACCATATCCTCCCAACCATCTTCCTCCAATTATTTGTCACATTCTGTCAATTCTACCTCCAACACATCCCTTCCTTTCTGTCCTCACCCCCGCATCACAGATCAGACCCTCATCACCCATCTCACTGACCACTGTAGTAACTTTCTATCTTGTCTTCCTGCCCCTGGTCCCTGCCTCCCTGCTGCCAGAGTAAATTTCCTGACACATGATTATGATTATGTCATACTCTCAATGAAGTGCCTCCATACACTCTTTATTATCTGAGTAACAGATTTTTGGTGACAAGTGGTATTAGTTTAAGTAGATCTCCTTTAGTTCAAAAAAGGAGAGGTGTTTATTGTAAGGGTTATTGAGTAAATCACTAAACAAAAAGAATTTCTGAATAATTAAGCATCAAAAGATAGAAAATAATGTAGCTCAGTGTTCTCAAGGTCTAGAAAAGGAAGCTAGATGGCCTTTGAGTCTACATCTCTCTCTGGACTAGCCCTAATGCTGTCTCTGTTCATCCTTCCATCTGTCCTACTAAAGACTGGCTTCTTCCTCAGGACAAGTGGACCTGATCCCCAAAAGCACTCAGAACACAGCCCCGGAAGCAGAGCGAAGGGGCCTTTTACATTTTTCTTTAATTGTAATTATAAACATCCCAGTAAATAATAATATTAAACTCAGAGAGCACTATTTAAGTGCTTGCCACTGTTTTCAGCTTTGTCCTATGTTTACTCATTTAATGCTTACCCTGATCTTAGAAGATAGATGATATTATCCTCATTTGACTAATAGGGAAACTGAAGCATATAGAGGTTAAATGACTTGCTCACATTGCTACAACTGGGCTGGTTTCAAGATTCTAACCACCATCACGTGTTTCTAACCACCTCACTATATTATTTCTCAAAGGTATTAATTGGCCAGATTTAAGTCATATGCAATCCTGCCTCCTAAATCAATCACAGGTATAGTGACAAATATTGTTAAGAAGAGGTCAATTTAGAACACATGTGGGACAAGTACAAAGAAACATTTCCTGAAGGAAGGGGAAATTGTTCCTGAAAGAAAAGAAGTTTCCTGGGCCCAAAACCAGGAAGTATCCATTATAAGTTGCATATCGTTAATGCATTTTATAAGGCCCTAAACTGTCTCTTTCATCTCGATTCCTCCCACTTCTCCCTCCAGCGTCATTTGTTCTTGCCTCCTTCCCCATTCAAGCTGTTGGTCCTGTTCATTCATAAAGTCCTCCTCCTTCCCAGAATGCCATCCTCCCACCTTTCTGCCTGTGAGCTCCGTTTATTTCTTCTTCTCCAATGAACACATTTAACTGGTCCTTCGCCATTAAGTTTCCTGTGGATTCATGGGTGGACTAAGCAAGGTTGGCACCTTGTTCTTGCACGTTACACACCTAATCATAAGGCATTGCAATTGTCTGATTCTTCCACTGGACTGTGTGCCCTACTCAGAATTACTCATTTCTGTACCCCCAACCATGTGACCACATCAGATAGCTGAAAAAAGGAATCAAATTGAACAGTAGCTGCTTAGTAAAGTTCCTCTTAATTATTGACCTTTTCTTGATCTCTCAAGGATACCGAAAAGATAATTGTTAGGCATACACTAGATTCTGTACTATGCAAACTATCTAAATTAGATAGTTTTACTGAATCTCCTCTATAATCAACAATTCATAGATGGGAAAATGAAGCTCATAGAAACTAAGAAAGTTGCCCAAGGACATATACCCTGTAGGTCACAGATATACAACAGAATCCAGGTCTAGACTCCAAAATATGATTTCTTTCCAAAATATTGCTTTTTATATAAGAAGAAGCATAAGGCTCCTCTAAAGAAAAGTGAAATTTAAGGACCGAAAATGGTTCACAAACACTTTAAGCATATCCAACAGAGATATAATATGACCATCTAGTTTGGCAAGTAATTATATTGATTAACCAATTGAAAATCAAGAAACCACATAGCAAACCCATTAACTTGGAGATGAAAGCACAAAGGATGGCCTGGTGTTTCTAGAAATATTGCTATTGATTAAGTTATTGTCAGCCTGGACTTACAAATGTATGAACTGTATGTGTGAATATGGACTCACTATGTTCCAAATGATCATGCTATCAAACCACTCAAAACCCTGGGGTGCAGTTGTGATACCAATAACCCTCAGCTGCAGAGTTGTTTTGTATCTAAAGAATCACTTGGCTTCCAGAGTCCATTCTTCCTCTTGTTTTCACTTATTTAGGAGTCCTGTCTGCCTGTAGTTTCAGATAGGCTCTAATCTCCTTTTCTGTTTTTTCCTGTGTGTCTTCAGTAGAGAAATGACCCCACAAGGAATAAGCTGCTAAATGAAACTGCTGTTAACAATACTAAGTCCAGGATGGGCACAGTTTTACATAGTTTTTAATTTATTTATTGTTAAGATACTGAAAACACTTGCTGTGCTGCAAGGAGTGGGAGTCCAGGTGTAAAAATAAGAAAGTCTACTTCTAAAATCGCTGTGATAGAAAATTTTCAAAGTTTAATAGGCATGCAAAAATAACTAGTGAAATTCAAGAAAAAAAACTTCATGAGTCGACTGAAGCAAAAAACATCTGGTTGGAACAGCTTCCACCATTTAATAGAAAATCTTACCAAGCCTCAATCAACAAGACTTGACACACACAAAGGAGGTACATTCCATACTCAGAGATGAGGGTGAAAGGCAAGCTGCGTCTATACATCTCCACCCAGGGAAATGCTGTGAGATGTTTATGGGAATCAGTAAGTGAGTGGAGGTTGCCCAATCATCAAATGGATTTGGCACAGGGGCAACCTGAACAGGCTTCTATGTTCTGACAGCAGCATGCAGACAGGGCTTCAGCTGAGTGAGACTGGAGGCTGGGAGATCACATAAGAAGTGATATTTGCCAGTGTTAGTTGAAAACAACATAAACTATTTGGGAAATTTAAGCAGGAAAAGTACTTGTTAAAGGAAATTAAAGTATCGAACACATTTCTGGAAGGTTCAGAGACTTAAGCTTGAGTCTCTGCAGGCAGGAACAAAGATTTCCTTACATGCCCTCAGACTCTGATCTTTATTTGCCCAAGACTGTTCCAGTTTTAAAGCTGTGAGTCCCATATCCTGGGAACCCTCTCAAACCCAAATAGTTGGTCACCCTACTCTCATGGCAGAACTGGGCCTGTGAAGACACGACTGCCTAGGTCAGTGGACACAGAAACTACAGTTTGCACCATCTCTGATACTGGGCATAAGACGTACTACTAGAACCACAGATAATCATTCTTCTAGGAAATAGTTGAGGCCACTGACACTACCGTCATCACCAGAATTAGTGTTGAAGCGTCCCTGCTTTCTGCTGTTCCTAGCTCCTGATCAAGTGGGTGCACCTAATTAGTAGATCCTGGGACCTATTAGTAAGGGATGATGGGTCAGAGCCTTCAATTTAAGATAAAGAGGATTCTCTAAACAGAAAAGAGGGATCAAATGTTGTTTTTCCCCCAAAAATGACAACTCTCAGCTCCAGTAGCTCTTGCAATGAACTCAGAGAGAGTTGGTAAAAAGCTGAACTAAGGCTCAGAAAGGATATAAATTGTTTGAGAAACATTTAGGAGGAAATTTGTAAGGTCAACTGGATGTGTAGAGCCAAGGACGAAGAACTGGTTGTCACTCCAAGATTTCTGGATTAGGTAACTGGATGGATTTTCTTGAAACATACTAAAATCAAGAGTTTAGGAGAAACAGAGTATATAGAGAGAAAGGTAAAGAGGTTAGTTGCCATTGAATGTGAGGTGCCTCTGGGACATTCAGGTGGAAAGGCCCATTTAGCTGAGGCAAGCAGACATGTTCATAGGTGGGGAAGCTGTACTTAAGGACAATGCATAATGTGGTCAAGATAAGAAAGGTGGAAACAGTATTTCAACCTAAATCTGATCCCAAGTCCTTGCCTTTTCCAGTGCGTCACACTGCTAGGATGTTAAAAAACAAACTTTTTCTCACCTGTGTCCTGCAGCGTGAATGTATGTGTTTTTTCTGATTTCAGGCGGCAGGAACGTAACAAATATTTAATAATAGTCTTGAAAATTGACAACATTGTATAGTAACCATGTAGAACAAATTCAAAGTGAAATATTGTTTTCATTTTACAGATGATGAAAGTGAGGCTCTGAGAGATGAATTTGCTCAACATTATCTAGCTGGTAAACTGAATTAGATGAGCTTTTCTTCATCTTTTTTTAAGTGTGAAGAGCTTATGCTTATAGTGGTAGTTCTGAAAGTGTGGACCCGGGACTAGCATCATCAGCATCACCTGAGAACTTGTTAAAAACGCAACTTCTCCGGCCCACCCACGTCCCACTGAATCAGAAACTCTGGGGCTGGGACCCCAAAATCTGTATTTTAACAACCTTCCAGGTGATTCTAACGCATGATCAAGTTTGAGAACCATTGGTATATTGTATCTTCCCAGATATGAGAAAGACAACGAAAAAATGTTTTTCTTCCACTTTTGGCTGAAATAAATAATTTAAATGGCATACTATTTATAAAGTCCATTGTGGAGTGCCAGGTATATATTAAATTCTCACTGACTCTAATTGAAATATGATGAACCTAACAACTCGAATAGCAAACCAAACTCCACCAATATTAAGAATACTTAATATTCTTAAATTTAAAAAAAAGCTTTAGTTTGAATTTACAGTGAATTTATGTTTTGTTTCTCAATTTTTTTTTTAGTAAAATTTTTTATGACTTAACTAATTTAGAAAAGTTACATCCCTAAACTATTTGTTTTTAGGATTCTTTATCAAATCGGCATGTAACAACAGTTAGGAAATTAGAACCTGGATGTCTGAAATGGGTTGTGGGGAGCCCAGATTTATTTCTGTTCCTGTTAACATTCTGATTCCAAAGCACACTCATTTATCTTAATACTAGAAGTCTAGCCCTCAGGGGTAGCACATTTCTAGTCACTGAAGATAGTGAAGTGGCCATTGTTTTGTTGGTAACCAGAGGGGATTCATGAATTGAATAGAAGCAAGCACTGGTACTTTCTCAGATTCAGACTTAAGACTCCAGTTTTCAGTGAAGCATGTTATCTAACGGGACTGACGTTACTCAGAGTCACACCTCCCATGTCTGAACCCAGTTCTACATTCTACATGGGAAACAATGGGTGATAACTTGTCTCTCCACTCCTCAGAATCTTCATGAAACCAAGAACTTTGGCAGTAGCACAGTGAAGATTCCTGCCAGTGCTGGCATGATTCTAAAAAAGAAAGATTTACTAAATAATAAAGAAAGATTAGATAAGGAGAGGGAAAGAATCCAATCACTAGCATGTCATGCTATATGGAAGAGTATAAATTGTTCCCCTGGAGATACAGATGTTATTCATTACACTGTAGATAAATTCAGAAATGTAGTTTACCCTGATTTAGCATTATGCTTAATTGTTTTGAAGACTAATGCAATGCAGTCAGCCATGCATGCTGCTTTGTTGTTATATTTAAAAACAAGTGCTGCACTGATTTGCCTTGTGAAGTTTCTCTACAGGAAGAACTTACAGGTTTGTAGCCTCAAGACTCAGAAATGAAGGTATTGCCACACTAGGAGATCTAATTATAAGAGCTACATTTCTTTCTCTTTTTTCAGCACATATTTGGGCCAGCCAAGTGCTAAAACTCAGAATGATGATGTATTGCTTGTAATCCTCAGAAAAACTGTAGAGGAGAATTTAACACCCTATATTGCAAATGAGAACAGTATCTTAAAGCAGAGACTTGAGTTGCTGATTGTGCCATGAGAAGTAAAGGGTAGGGTCTGGATCCCAAATCACTTCCACTTGACTCTTTCCCGCCAAAAAAAACAAACAAGCAGGTTTAATTGAGCATGTACTATCTGCTCTAAAACAAGTCTTTTATATTTATTTACCTCATTAGCTGCAGCACATCTCAGCATGTCTTGCTGTTAGCCCTGTTTTACTGAGTAGAAAACATTTTGCCCAAGTCCGCAGAAGTAGATGTGAGGGAGACTTGGCTCTAAACCTAAGTGTTGGAGTAATGCACCCATGCTCCAAATGCAGTGCAGGTCAAATAGGAAGTGAAGAAAGATCATGCTAAAAACACAATGAAAAGCGATCTACGGACTTCTGGCTAAGCATGGATAAAATGGTTTTGTAATTTCTTCTCACATATCGTGACATTTTACAACGTTAAGAAATAATAAAGCCGGGGAAAATATCTCATTATATCAGAACAAAAATTTCTCAAAAGCACTCTTAAGATCAGCTGCTTGCCTTTTAGCAGGGATCACGCATGCCCTGCTCTTCAGGGACACACATTACATTTTGGGTAACAAATGCATTTGAAGAGCCATATCTTGCCTCAGTCCCGTCTTTTGTTCTTCTGATCGCATCTGTTGGGGAAACCACCATTCCACATTGTTTTGAACAACTCTCATGAACTATCACTAGGAGAGACTAAAGAGGACTGACTTTTATTTTCTTAATGGGAATAAATAAATTATATAAAATTTGGATTTGCATTCCTGGGCATTGTAAAAGTATATCTTTTGAAGTTATTGTTGAGATTATTGAAATAATCCAGTTTTGAGCTTAAAAAATTGGGGGCCAGTACCTTCTTTATGTAACAGATGAGAAAAATGGCTAGATTGGGGTGTTTCCAGGCGACAAAATTAGTTAACAGGCTGAGAAAGGGATGTACATCTCTCATAAGTGTGAGCTACATGTTCTGTTAGAGTTAGTCAAACCAGAAATTGGATTATTATATTGCCACGCAATGTAAAAAATTATGGTTCAAATTCCAGCTTCATGTATGAATATAAGCTGAGCATTTTACACAAAATATTTAAATTCTATTAAACATGATGTTAGTTTGCTTATCTTTAAGATGTATGAGTAATACATAGCTCATAAGGTTTTTGTGAGGATTAAATAGATCATGTATGTAATATTTCTAGCATAATAAAAGCTCTAAAACTTTTACTTCCTTTCTCTTCCTCCCATTTTTTTTCCCTCTGAATCACAAATAGTTACAAAGAATAGTATGTTGCCTAAATAGCACTCTGAGTCAACCCAGGGTTTCTTGAGCGTAGATGTGCAGCATACCTGTTGTTTTTAAATAAGGATGTCTCCTTGTATTTCAGAAACTTGTAGTAAACCTCTCCTGACAGATAAGCTCTCCTGGCAGCATATTTATTTCAGGGAAGTTAGACCCTGATCTGCACAGTTGAATTGCAAAAGTAACTCAGAACGACTTGATATGCTAAGCACAGATGACAAGTGCTGATGAGGTTAAGAAAATAATTTGAAAGGAAATAATGTAATCCCTATTGAAAATGAGAGTAAACAGGGTTCTGTACTCTACTGAAGGATTATGTTTCTAAAATCCATGATAAGAAGCTCAGCAGAGAAGCAGCAAGGCAGTAGTGAGTTGGGAAAGATCATGGGCTCTGGACTCTGCCACTGGACTAGAATATGAGTCCCAAGTTCCCAAGTGTATCACTTGTACAAATTGTGGAATGGATGTGAGCATATCAGTTAGCTATTGCTGCATAACAAAATACCTCAGAATTTAGTGACTTAAAATCACAGCCATTTTTTATTTCTCAGGAATCTATGGGTTAGCACTGCAGTTCTACAGATGTGAGTTGAGTTTGGGAAAGCTCACTCATCCGTCTTTAGTCAGCTGCAGGTCAACTAAGCAGCTTTTCTGATTTTGATTTTACTTTCTCAAATGTGTAAAGTCTCAACTGAGATGACTGGGCTGCCTCAGGTCTGTTTCAGATGTCTCATCTCTCCTGAAGGCTAACTTGTGCATATTCTTACAGAGAATGCAGAGGAACAACAGAGAGCAAAGAAATTCACAAGGTCTATTGAAGCTTAGGCTTGGAACTGAGAGATAATAATGTTCCATGTTCAAGTAAGTCTGCATGAATAAGTCCCAAGCATGTGTATTTTATTATTATTTCTTTTCTTTTCCAGCTAATTGATACACAAGGAGATTTTAAGACAATGTCTTTACTTTTTGAATCATGTATTGATCACAATACTTTTTATTAAAATGTTATAAATGAACCAAACTGCAAGTAGAGTAAACAAAAAACAATGTCTTTATTAGCTCTCACAACCGAAAATTTCAGGGATAAGTATAAAATTCTGTCAGGGAAGGACCCAAGGGCTTCAAAGACATGGTCTCTGTCTCTCTTTCTCCAGCTGTTTCCTCAGCTTTCCACTGTGGATGCCATGTTGTGAATGTAGGTTCTTTCTGCATAGTGAGGAAACTGGTCGTCAGCAGTTTGCATAGTCCTTTGAACTTTATCATCTCCAGCAAAAGAGAGAGAAAGAAAGCTTCTCTTTTCTGAAACTCAGACAAATCCTATTATGAGCTCCCATTGGTACAGCTTGGATTACATGTCCACTCAGGAGCTTAGATTAGTGCATTCAACATGTGTGGACTGAGAATGGAGGAGGTGTGGATTCCCAAGACGAAATCAGAGTGCTATCACCAAAAGAAGAAGAAACAGAGATTGGACAGGCACAAAATATCAGATGCCTACAACAATGATATATTCTACATCTGTGTTTCTGCAACATGCTATTATATCCCTTTGCATGTTGTAATCATGTGTTTTATTCTGACTTATACACTGTTCTATCATTTTCTTGAGCACAAGGAAAATGAATTTTATCTTGTCATATCAGTGTCCATAGCACTGTGCATGACACTTAAGTAGGTCTTTGTTATAGCTACTTTTTAAAGAGATTTTGTTAGGAGTTTCAATCTCTAATTCCTTCTTAAATTGTGAAATTTAGAAAGGACATATGCGTGATTCCTCTTTTTCCTGATTTTTATTACCTTTGGATCCAGCCCTATATTTCTATCTGTTCTGTAGCCCTAGAGAGTTGGGTTAAACAGAAGGCCTCTTTTTGCTCTGACTAGAGTCATGTCAAGTAACCTGCCTGATCTTTGAGTTTATGCCTCTAGATTCACATCTCAAACCTGAACAGACAGACTCAGAATTTTAGCTTCTTGAGGTGTCAGTAGATAAAAGAAGACAATTTTTTTTTTTTTTTTGCCTGAGGAAGATTCACCCTGAGCTAACATCTGCTGCCCATCTTCCTCTTTTTCTCTTTTTATATGTGAGCCACCACCACAGCATGGCCACTGACAGATGAGTGGTGTAAGTCCATGCCTGGGAACAGAACCCTGGGTCCATGGAGCACACTGAACTTAACCACTAGGCCACTGGGGCTGGCCTGAAAAACACAAAAATTTTAAAGCCTAGAGTAATCTGGTCTCTGCATCCTACTTCCATTTGTGTATACTTTGGTCCACTATGCTAAATTTGGATCATCTTTAGGATTTAGGATCATCATTTTAGGATTACCTGGCCAGGAAAATTCTACATAACTGATATCAGAGTTATGATCACTCTCCACAATGGAGTGAAGAAAGCAAAGCACACAGGCATACAGCAGACCAGATGTTATAAAGAGAGTAGACCATAGGGAGAAAAGAACTAGGAATGTTTTCACTTTCTCATGCAAGTTTCAGATATACTATGTGGCATAGCTTTGTGTCATTCATCCAAATCAGAATCCATCTTCTTGTCCTCTCATATCCAAGGTTCCATATGGACTCCTGCTAAGCCTCTGTCACCACCATGGTGACCAACTCTGCAAGGGCTCCATCCAATTGTCATGAGGCTACCAAGTGTAAGTGGGACTTAGCTGATACAGGGGCCCAGTTCTGCCTCCTGAGATAACTAGTGGGATTCTAATTCTTCCCACCACTAGTAGACTGAGTAATGTAGCTTACCCAAAGGCTCCTGTAGGGAATAGGAGATACCTCACTGACATATGGAGATAGAACTCTCCATGAGCTATATTTTGAACATTGAGAACTTTGACTAATGGAAAACAGTAGACAGAAGAGGACTCAGAAATAAATTGCCCCTCTGTCCTTCCCACGACCACCTCCTCTTGTTGTACCTGTCAGGATCTACTCAGGAGACAGAGACTCCACCTACAATTTTAATAGAAAAAAATTACCATAAGGATTTCTTAATTAGCTAAAGGTAGTTGTATTCATCTGCTTGGGCTACCATAACAAAATACCATAGTCTGGGTGGCTTAAGCAACAGAAATTTATTTTCTCACAGTTCTGGAGGCTGGAAGTCTAAGATCAAGGTTCTGGCTGATTTGGTTTCTGGTGAGAACTCCCTTCCTGGCTTGTAGATGTCTGCCTTCTCACTATGTCCACACAGGTGTGCCCTAAGGTAAGGGGCAAGATCTCTCAGGTCCCTTCTCCTAAAGACAATAATCCTATCAGATCAGGGCCCCACCCTTATGACCTCATTTAACCTTAATTACTTCTTTACTCCAAATATAGCGGTACTGAGGGTTATGGTTTCAACATATGAATTTTGGTGGGACACATACATTCAGTTCATAAGAGTAGTTGACTATTAAAAAGGTAAAAGAGAATTCTAAAATGTAAATCATTAATAACTATGGAGAGTAGACACTACCTGTAAGGATGAGGGAAAAGTAAACAAGAAAAATTAGAAGGTCAGAGAAGGAGACTATGTGAGGCTGATGGCAAGAGGGCATGGCTGCCACAAGAACATACTGACCAGTGCTGTGGTGACAAAGAAACTAGATATGGAGTATCAGCCACTGAGCTAGGAGGGCCAAGAGCTGCTGCCAATGTCGTGATGAAGAAACTGCCTGGAGGGCCCCGTCAGCTGACTGTCAAGAGCAGTCCACCGCTGTGGGGTAGGCAGTCAGAAGCCCTGCATGTAGATGCCCTTACCGCTGCAGAGAATAGAACAACATGTTCTTCTTCCTCTATCCTTGCAGTGTCTCTCTAGAATTGGCTGTTGGCAGACCCTAACATGGAACCAGCTGGAAAAGGAGAAATACAGTTTGCAGAACCTTGTCCCAATATCACAAGCAGGGCAAAGCAGAGTGAGCTTGGAGCTAAGAAACAACAAATTAATCACCTGCAGAGTCCATCCTTTAAGATACTCAGCATTCTGAAGTTCCCCTCTAAACAGATTTGGACTTCCATACGAAAGCAAAACAACAATGTTTTTACCTTACAAGAGGTTGTTAACCTCTATACAAGCGTCCAAGCTCTCATATTCTCCCCTAAACGAGGAGACACACAGTCTCAACAGTCATTGTATTAATTGATGACTATATTATTTACTGCTCAAATTAATCACAGTCCTATTAAATATTCTGATACTAAATAATACTACGAAATTAAATCTACAGCAAATGTATAAATTGTAAAGAGGAGAGAGAAAAAATAGTTAATATGTAGAAATAAATATATACACACAAAAAATCAAAGAGAAAACATGAAAATTGCCTATAGTTCTTATTTCTACAATTGCCTCTGAAGTCATAGTTGATATCTATGGTCTCCTTCTTTCCATTATTCATTTTGTATTTCCACTACACTCAACCAGGAACTCACCTGATCAAAGGTCTTCACTGGAGGAATGTCTCAAAACTTTATTTCTTTATTTCTGAGCGGTCTGACTATTTTATAGACTGATCTTATTTTGGTCATTGAAGTTTTCCATTAACTTCTACCATTAGGAAAAGGGAATATTAATCATCTAAGACTATCTCCCATGTTCCTGACATAGCTCTCTTTGTCTCTATGTTTAGCAGCTACCCAGTTTCCTCTTAATAATTTGGACCAATCAATCCAGTCAGTAAAATAACACCCCTCCTTATTTATTTATTTATTTCCTTCTGGTTCAGAGCAGAAGGATCCCCAGATGGTCAGAGATCAATCTCAATTTTCCATTCATTGGGATCATTGTTGTGCTCCTAAGGGAAGCATTTTCCCCTGGCGAGCTAACGCCTCCAAACCAGCAGAGCTTAAAGTTGCCCGGATGGGAATTCAAAATTCTGGGAATGTGTTACTAGGTGTAATAATGAAAGGAGTCAGTACAAATATATTCCTTTTTTAGTTCCATCCATTTGAGCTAAGGAAGAAAGCACCAAGTACTACTGATTGAATTTGTTTTAAAGCGTATACTGTGCTCCGTAATATGGAATTCAATCCTTTTAGATTGACACCATAACCAAGTCTTCGGTAAGCTGGCCCATGTTCCTATTACGCCAGTACTTCTGAATGGTGGAGTGTATAGTAAAAACCACTTAATTTCATGAACACGAACCCATTGCTGTACTTCCTTTGCTGTGAAATGACTTTCTTGATTAGAAATAATACTATGTGGACCATCATGACGATGAATGAGGCATTATTTGAGTCCATAGACGCCGATACTGGAAGAGGCATTATGACCAGGAAAGGCAAATCTGTGTCCAGAATACATGTCTATTCCAGAAAAGATAAATCTCTGCCCCTCCATGATGAACAAGGTCCAATGTAGTCAAGAAAGTTGCACATATCAACTATATAAGAAGCAATGCAAATTCATATTTATGGTCATCTCTCAGTCTAGACAAAGTAGATAATTTAATGTACCACTTGAAATTCTATCCACTGTGGGTATTTTCCTTGGACACTATGTTTCACAGACACTCCCCAGTGGGGTTACTATGCAGAAGCTATCCACTTTTGGTTGTACTGGGATATTGGACTGAACCATCAGTAAACAAACCTTGAGTTTTTTCTTCCTCACCAGGCCATGCAGGTATAAACTGAGTGAAAGGAGGCAATGTAGCAGTAATCTGCTACAGAAGGAGTTCACTTCACCTGCTCAAATGACTTCCTTGTGCCTTTTAGAACAGCACAAGCCTAGTCTTTTATATAGCATTTCTCTTTGGTAATAGATTTTTTCTCACAAGCTCAACTTTATGGTTTGGTATAATGATATAACAACCATTGTATCATGGGAAATTCAGGTTGCATGGTCATCTGATGTCCCATGTTAAGTATTCAGTCTCTACCGTGACCTGATAGCAAGCCAACAGCTGTTCACAAAATGTGTATAGTTATCTTCAGAAGATAGCATGGATTTATTCCAAACCCTGAGGCTTGTGGTGTGATTTTCCTATTGGTGCTTTCTAGAGGTTACATATAACATTCCTACTTACAATAGACACTTTGGTTATCATTGGCTTTGCTGGATCTTGAAGTCCAATTAGGAGAGAAGCATGGAATGCTGCAGACCCTTCTCTAGTTTGGTCTGCAACTAGCACCTGGTAACTTTATGGTGATGCATCAGATGGGACAAAGCAACACACTTAAATGTGTTATATATTGCCTCCAAAATCCAAAAAACTTCTACCAACCATTATGCCTTCTTTTTTATGGTAGATGTTGCAAAGTGCAGCAACTTGCCTGTTACTTTTGAGGAGATATCTTTAAATGCTCTTGACTATTGGACTCCCAGAAATTTCATTGAGATAGTGTGAACTTCTGAAATTTTGTCAGATTCGTTTCTCCCCCTCTGGTTATTATAGCCCTACTGAAATATTTAATGTAATTTTTTCTCATCAAATCCAACCAGCACAGTATCATAGATGTAGAGGATCAGTGTGATGGTGTTTGGAACTTCAAAATGATCAAGAACTCTGTAGCCGAGAGAAGGAGAATTGATGTAGTCCTGTGGCAAGACTCTAAAGGTAAACTGTTTGACTTGCCAGGTAATATCAAACTGCTTCTGATGTTCCTTGCAGATTGTAATGGGAGAAGCATCATTCGACAGGCCAAAAGGTGCATGCCATGTGCCGGGGACTGTATTGATTTGCTCCAGTAATGACATTACATATGAAACATCAGCTACAATTGAGTATTTTTATTCTAATATAAAGTCTTTTTCAAGACTATTGCTATTGAATGGAGGGGTATGTTTTGCGGGGATATTATATATATATATATTATATGTATATTATATATATATATATATAATTTCTGTGGATTCTCTGTGAGACTTGACAATCAGCAATCAGCTGTGCTTGTGGGAAATCTGTGGGCAGCTCAGAAATGTACTTCCTTTTATTTTCTCTCTTTCCTTCCCTGACTCAGTTTTTGTTCTTACTTTTCTGGGATTGTATTCCAAAATAAATTGTTAGCGTGCAAGTTTTTGTCGTGGGCTCTTTTTCTAGGAAACCTGGGTTAATACAGTGGGAAATAGGTGCTCAAAAATATTTTATTGGGAAACAAGTAAATAAGTCAATGAATCTATGAGTCAACCAACAACTCTTTACAGAGTTCCTACTATATGTCATATGCTGTGCCAAGAATTATAAAGAATACAAAAATCAGTTTTGCAAAATCTTGCCATTTAAGGGAACCTGGGTGAAGTATATACAGGGTCTCCTTGTATTATTTCTACAATTATTTCAATAAAAATTTATTTAAAATTTAAAAAAATAATTAACACATGAGAGTCTTTTCCTTGGGATTTCTCAATTCTAAAAGAGAGATAAGGCATTTGTATTGATCAGCATCATAAGCATGATCACACCATGAGAGGAGAATACGTTAAAGGCCATTGAGAGATAAAGGAGGAAAAAAAAAAGGAATAAAACAATCAACAAAATTCATTGATTGATTCACATGTCCTGTAGAATTGTTTTGAGCACTTTATGTAAGCAGATACTGTACACAGCTGGAGACATAGGAATAAAGTATGGTCCCTCTTCTGAAGTTTCTCACATTTTTCGGTAACTGCATTTCAGTATAGGACTTAAAATAGAGGTATGGAGCAGTTCATGTTATTGGAGCTTGGAGGAATGACCCTAATGTAGCT
The DNA here is from genome assembly GCF_057802395.1 of Ceratotherium simum simum. Taxonomy (NCBI): domain Eukaryota; kingdom Metazoa; phylum Chordata; class Mammalia; order Perissodactyla; family Rhinocerotidae; genus Ceratotherium; species Ceratotherium simum. The sequence goes on from NC_141922.1 coordinate 7,458,719, forward strand.
GGTGGAAATTGCTGAAAGTTTCCTGAAGGAAGGTCCTAAAATACTAGCACAAGGTAGCAGGCATTCTGTGTAAGAGCTTAGAAGTGATAGACCAGTGGAGGACTACACGACATGTGAGTTCATATACGGTATGAGATGAATGTGGATTTTTTGAAAAGTAAATTCATTGAACCACATTACAGGCCTGCATCTATGTGAGGCTATTGAGATTCTGCTCTTTGTGTAATGGGTAACTCGTCAAGGAATTTAGGGAAAGTGACATCATCAGGTACTTATTTCAGAAGAAATCTGGTGGATTGATAAAAATGTGAGAGGGTAAAAGTTGAGGCAGAAGAAACAGGCTGTTGTAGTAATATGAGTGAATTTAATGGTGCCTGTAACTAAGGGAGTCCTGAGAAACATGAAGGAGACAAGTGGATTCCAGAAATTTTAGAATACTGAGTCAACAGAACTTGGCAACTGATTGTGCATATAGGAGGTGAGGAAGGAGGCCAGAGTAAATGATGAATACCAGATAAAGACAGGTATCTGAATTTATACTTGGAAGGTGTAAGGCAATGGAAATCATCAGAGAAGTTTCTATAATGGAGATGGCTTTGAATTGGAGTTCCAAAGGCCAAGTGTCAGTGATTCTGTATTGGTTTTCCTGAAGCTGAGTGGTGTGTCCTTAGCATCACTGTAAGCTCGCTGAGGATAGAAGTAGTAAACACTTGGGGGAACAAAGGTCCCCTGAGCAATGAGCATTTCTTTCATTTTAAGTTGGTTATTCTTGACCACCTGGACATTAGGCTTGTTTAGGGAACAGAAATAGGAGAAAGCTTAGTGACTCTAGACTCTAGACTCTCTAGAGCTTGTGTATAGGTTATAAAACTCAGGAAAGTAGTGAGACATGATTGACAATGTGTAGGGGGGTAAATAGTAGAGTCAGGAGTTGAACCAGGACTGAGAAGACTCCAATGCTCCTGATCTTTCACCTACACTAAACTCTTAAGTGAAAAAGATTCACAGGCTATTCCAAGTTACTATTTTTAGTACTAATATTATTATCATGCTCAATACAAGAGCATCCAAATGTATTTCCAGGAGTTTTAGGCATGTTGCAGAAAGGGAAAATTACAGATTTTACCTGCTACTGCTGCTTCAATCTTCTTCATGAGAGATGATTTCTATAAACGGACAAGGCCTTTCTTCATATACAGCCCATCAGAAGTGGCCAAGTTAGTCAGCAAAGCTCACACGCTGAAAAGGCATCACTTACACAAGAATAAGTCATAGTTCAGAGCTGCTTAATCAAATCTAATTAGGTGGCTTACTAATTGATCCCAGAGGCTATCACCATTTGACCTCTGGCATAAGGGCTCAATACGTTCAAACTCCTCTGGAGACAGATGAATAAAAACTCCTGTTGGTGGAAACCATATAATCAATTAACCCACATAGTGAATTCGAGGATTAGTCAAATCATTCAAGTGTATATATGGTTATAAACCAATGTTACTGCAATAAACAAAAAATTTAAAAAAAAAAAGTGTATATACGGTTTCTGGAAGAGATTGAATTGGAATTTATCTTTTCCTTACATTTTGATGAATACTGTCTAGACTGCAAAATTTTATGTGCAAGCTTCAAGAAATGATAACATAGGGACCAGCCCTATGGTGTAGTGGTTAAGTTCACGTGCTCCGCTGCGGCGGCCTGGGGTTCACAGGTTTGGATCCCAGGCGCGGACAGATGCACTGCTTGTCAAGCCACCCTGTGGGGGTGTCCCATATAAAGTAGAGGAAGATGGGCATGGATATTAGCCCAGGGCCAATCTTCCTCAGCAAAAAGTGAGGAGAATTGGCAACGGATGTTAGCTCAGGGCTAATCTTCCTCACACACACATACACAAAAAAGAAATTATAAAATATGTTTAGTCACTATCTGCTTTGGAATTTATTCTTTATTAGATTTTCTTTTCTCCTTTCCTTCCTAATTTCCTTCTTTCTTCTTCTTTAATTTTCAAAATCCTGCAAATCCAGATTTTTTTGGTAATAGGACAAGTCTAGATTAACCCATCAATGTAAGAAGGGATTGAAATCTATAATCATTCAATCTTATAAAACAAAAAGGTAAATTATAAATTACTAAAATACATGACAGACACTGGATTAATATATTTAATATACAAAAACCTCTCACCAATAAATGAGGAATCATAAATGTATAATAGAAAAATGAGTAAAAGGGTTTGAATACTCCATTCAAGAAATAGTAAATGGAAATAGCCAAAGTAAATGTAGAAAATGCATTCTTTTAAATTATCGTCAAAGAAATGCAAATTAAAGCATCAGTAAGACCATACTGATGTATGGGCTAATTTACTTAGAGCTTCTAACAAATTACTTTCTGGAAAGATCATAGCATTTATAGGAACACCAACAATATACACCAATTTCTATGTCCAACACAAAGTCAAATATGTGTGTGTAAGTAAAGATATTTAATTTTTATCAGTTTTGAAGTACAAAAAAGTAGGTTACAAATGACACTACAGAATGCAATAGCATTTTGTGAATTAAACCAAAAATTCAGATACATAGGCTAAAAAGACTGCAAAAAGCTAATAGTGTTTCTTTTTGAATGATAAGATTATAGGTAATTTTTAATTCATTCTATTTATTTACCTCAATTTGCTACAATATTTTAAAGGGATATTACTTTTAGAATAAGAAGAGTTATCCATTTTATTAGAGGATTGAAAGATAAGAAGTCAATGGAGATGTTGACAAACATCTCTGGAATTATATCCATCCTTCTCCCACCATAGTGGTTTCACCTGCTCTCTCTCATTTTCCTCTTCCTTGACTCTTCAGTTTCCATTTTTCCCTGTACAAGGTCTTGGATTTTCTCCACAGATGCTTCCATATTTTCAAAAGTATAGTTTCAATATAACAATCACCCTATGACAAATCCTGTTCTTTCTTGCTCTCTTTTCCTTCTCCAGTGTGATCCAGTAAAACTGACTTGGTCTCTCTACCAGTCAATGGAGCATCAAACTAAACAACTAGAAGAAAAAATATAGAAACTGAGCACCAAGGAGAAAAAAATTGTTTAATTTCCTGTTCTGACTCTACAGAGAGATATTGTGCTGTGGTCCTTAAAGCAGAACTTGCATTAAAGAGTAAAAGGAACCTGAGTAAGGTTTGGATTCAATATAAATATTTTCTTCCATAAATCAGTTTCATTAAACTGCAATAAGTTGCCTCAAGATATTCAGATTCAATACATACTAGAATACACATATATTAAGTCCCTACTCTACAGGGCATTTAGGTTTGTAGTCTTATTTCAACTCCTTACAACCAACTAGTAAATTAGGCACCATCTCCACATACTAGCCCAGTCAGTGGTGCTCAAATTCATGGAACTATTCATTTGGGGTCACTGAGTAAGTGTCATGATCAGAATTTTATGAGGTTCTGAGAACCTACTTCTGTCCCCTGGTTGTTAGTTGTTAGTGCCCTGGAATGGACTCTGACTCCTGGCAACCCTGTGTTAAAGCAGAATCCTGCGTACAGCAGAGCAAAACCCAGTCTTTTTGCACCATCCTCTCATCTTCCAGTGCTGTATCAAACAATGCTCTGCTGCTATTCACGTGGTTTTCATGGCCAATTTTTTCTGAAGTGTGTGGCCAGGTCCTTCTTCCTAGTATGTCTGAGTCTGGAAGCTCAGGACTGAAACCTGTCCACCATGGATGACCCTGCTGGTATTTGAAATACTGGTGGCATAGCTTTCAGCATCCCAGCAACACACAGCTGCCACAGTACTACAACTGACAGAAGGGTGGTGTGGTTCCCTGATCGGGGGATGAACCCAGGCCGTCTGATCGGGGGATGAACCCAGGCCGTGGTGGTGAGAGTGCTGAATCTTAACCACTAGACCACCAGGCCTGGCTTCTTTCCCCTACTGCACAAATAATTCCAAAATAGAGTTCAGTACCAGCACAGTAAAAATGAAGCTTATATAAGGAGAAAAGAACAGTGTAACCCCAAACAGAATAAAAATAAGGAAAAAACGAGAAGTTCAGTAATTTTATAGCAAAATCAGTGAAGGTGGCAGTGACAGAGGATGGCTTCACAGAAGAGGAGATGAATTCATGTTCAGTCCCTCCCTGTATTAGTCTACTAGGGCTGCCATTAGAAGAACTACAAACTGGATGGCTTTAACAACAGAAATTTATTTTCTCACAATTCTGGAGGTTAGAAGTTTAGAAGAAGTTAGAAGAAGTTAGACCAACGTGTCAGTAGGGTTGATTTCTTCTGAGGCCTCTCTCCTTGGCTTATAAATGCCTGTCTTCTCACTGTGTCTTCACATAGTCTTCCCTCTGTGTGTGTCTGTGTTCAAATTTCCTCTTCTTACAGTACATCAGCCATATTTTGTTAGAGTCCACTCTAACGACCACACTTTAACTTAATTACCCCTTTAAAGAACCTATCCCCAAATATAGTCACATTCTGAGGTACTGGGGGTTAAGACTTCAAAATATGAATTTGAAGGGGACACAATTCAGCCAATAACACTTTCCTTCTATGTGGAAAAGGGCCTCCTACTTCTAATATTTCTCTTTCCTAAAGAAATTTCCTAAGACTTCATCCCCAGTACATGATAGTCAGTGAGTCAATCTTTCATCAGAATAAACATTTAATTATGTGCTGTCTTTTGTGTAGATCATTTCATTCTGTATCAGTATTATTTGTTTTCCGTCTTTCTCATCAGAATTTCAAATCTTTAACGATATATTCAGTATGTTGCCTTTATTACCTAGAATAGTGCAAGTACACACAAGACTATGTAATGAACAGTTGTGGACTAAAGCAATAAATAATAAATTAATCCATAGAAAAACAAATGAAAGTATGTTGAAAGAGTCCCAAGGAGACTATGAACCTTTCTCTGAATGAATCTCTCCCCATGTGGAGACAGGCCTTAGAAAGCTAAGAGTGGACATCAAAATAAAGGATAATCATTAGTAGAAACTCAAAATTGAAGAGACAGGCCCTCTATGCTAAACATAACTCAAGGACAAAGATTACATTTATTTTCTTTAAAATAAATACTCAGAATCCAGTATTGGTTATGGAAAATGATTTTTTTGAATCAATAGATGAATGAGATGATGAATTAATTAACAAATGAAGCAAAATATAAATCAGTGAAAGAGAGATGGAACAATCCGAGAGGTAGGAACACTTTCAGGTCGGTAGCACCAGATCAAATCTCCCTTCAATGATCTGTATAAGGCATATTTATTGTTGCTAAGTTCTCGCAAATAATTCTGATATAAACCAAAGTCTGAGAGGCCCCGACTAACCTAGATCTTCTTTGCAAGTGTTTACGAGGTGGCTGGCTTAATTATCTGTAAGCTTGCCTTTCTTGTCCACTTTATTTTGTTCATATAGACCTGCTCTAGACTCCAGATTTCTGAAATGAGCACCTTGGAGGAGTTCCATGGCAATCTCCCTGGAGACAGAGTGAGAATTATTAATATACCTTTGTAAATAACGGCTCTCAGACACTGTAACTCACATTAATGTGCAATATCCCGACCGCTCACTCTGCTGATGGGAATGCAATGTACTCACTCTGGTTTATTATAAAAGCATTAAAATGTGCTCTGTTGGTTAATCACAATGACACTTTCATCTGTTTTGAGGGTTTTGAGTTGTTTTTTGTGAAATTTAATCATATACTTCTTGAACTTTACCTTCCAGAAATAAGTCCGAGACATTTGGGGCTGGATCCAAGTAATGCATGTCTTCAGCATATATTTTTAGGCAAATTAGAGCCTCAATCTAAACTCCGTTCAGAATCATGGAACTTTACTTAGTCAGTGTGCACCTACCATGTGCTGCATAATGGGGGAGCATATGTAGACATTGACAGGGCAATTTCTCACCTAAGCCTCAAAACAATGTTGCAAGGGAAGGGAAAATTTGAATTTATCAGTTTAAACGATGAGAAAACTGAGCCTTGGGAAGGTTTATCGATCAATTCAAGTACATTAAACAAGTTTCTATTATCTTTCTGCTTCAATCTCTTGACTGTCAACACAGCCCATTAAATGACTAGGGTCTATTGTTCCGTGAGAACTTGGGCTTTTTCCTCTGTTTCTGCTTATTAATGATTATGTAATAATTATTTAATAAATAATAATTTTACAGAAAGAGTCCAGAGAGAATTTTAATTGTGGGACTTAATTCCTTGGACATTTTCATTGAATTATAAGGATATTTGGAAATAGGTAACACTTAATATGTTCTCCAATATCTCATCTCCTCTCCCCCCACTCCCAGTTACCATGTAAATTTAGAAGTTAATCAGATTTCAAAGTACTTTTACATTTCATCTGACCCTCAGGGTTTCTTCAGGTTGACGAGATGAATCAGACTCTTCCTGTAAGATTTAGTTGAAGAGCTGAGTCTCAGTGAATATTAAGTGATTATTCATGCTCCTTTTCAGACATCATATTTAGAAAATATTATTTGAATGTCTACATATAATAGGCAATACTCTAATCCAGGGGTTGGCAAATGTTTCTGTAAAGGGACAGATAGTAAATACATGGTCTCTATCACAATTGCTCCACCATTGTAGCATAAAGGCAGCTGTAGACAATCTGTAAATGAATGAGTGTGGCTGCATAAATAACAAATAAATGAAAACAACAAGAACAAAAAACAAGTTTTATTCATGGACATTGAAATTTTAATGATTTTCGTAAGCCACAAAGTATTATTCTTTTGAAATAGTTTTTCAACTACTTAAAATATAAAAACAACTCTTAGCTCACAGGTCATACAAAAATACGTGGTGGGCCAGATTTCGCTCAGAGCCTACTCTTTGCTGATTCCTGCTCTAAGATTTAGAGATTTAATAGAATAAATCAGAACAAAAACTCCTTGCACTTTTGGAGTTGAAATTCTGCTGGGAGTAAGTGAGCTAAGGAAGAAATAGGTCAAACATAGAGAATGCTCAGCAAAATAGGAAGAGGCTAGAACTTAAGCAGAGAATGTTGAGCGTGCAGAGTCATCAGTGAGTGTATTTGCACATGACCTTCTGGATGTGCTCACTTCCAGAGGGGGCGGGATTGGAAGGCTGGTAGTGGAGCGAGGTCATCGAAGGATCTGAAAGTAGGGCTAGCTAAACGCAATTATAAGTTTTCTCCATTCCCATGCTTTGTTGTGCTTTGCTGTGCTGTAACCACCTTACGTTATTCTGAATTTTTGTAAAAGTCTACTGTACATCATAGGCTGTTATGAGTAGTGTTTTACGGAATTGAAGGTATAGGGACTGCGTTCCGCATTTAGGTCAATACACAGCGACCAAACAATGGGAGGAGCTGCCTGAAACGAGCTTCATGAAAGAATTCAATAGAAGCTGAAAATTAGAGCCAGCTGAATCCAGTAATAAAGTTTCCCTCCATTTCCCACCAAAGCAAAAATTTCTGTAGATATTGGGAGGGTAATGGAGATTCCCATGAAATGTGAGAGGAAGTGAGTTAATTTTATATGAATCTTAAAGAATAGGAGACTACTGCTAATAGCTGGGTTGCATAGAAAATATTCTTTTATATGTGCATACCTCATTTTATTGTGCTTTACTTTATTGGGCTTTGCAGAGAATACGTTTTTTACAAAAATCCCCACCAGAAAAAGATTACAACTTGCTGAAGGCTCACATGATGGTTAGCATTTTTTAGCAATGAAGTATTTTTTAATTAAGATATGCACATTGACTTTTTAGACATAACTCTATTGCACATTTAATAGACTACAGTATAGTGTAAACATAGCTTTTATAAGCACTGGAAAACCAAAAAAATCCATGTGACTTGTTTTATTGTGATATTCCCTTTATTATGGTGGTCTGAAACCGAGCCTACGATATCTTCAAGGTATGCCTGTGTATAGAGATTTTCATTTGCATGCTTTTGTTTGAGACTTTCAAAATTCAATGAGGTGTCTGAGACAGATATCTCCTTTGTAGATGGATAACATTTTTACTATTACTCTGGGACTCAAATATTATTATATTATTATATTCCACTGGAATCTAAGCTTTATTTTTGTTTTGTTTGTTGTTTGTTTCATTCACTGCTGGATATCCAGTGCCTGACACATAGAAAACATTTAATAAATATTGTTGAATGAACAAAATTATTTATTTAAATAGAGTAAGTGAGGACTCAAATAGAAAATTCCTCAACTGTTGATTTTTGAGCTGAAATAGGGAAAATGTTCGAGTCTGATCATGAAATTCTAAATATATGCCCATATTGATGAACCTTCTCATTTCTAACTCTTAATTAATACGACCATCAATCTGGTATCAACAAACATTCCTCAAATTTTTACAGAATTGATGATTTAAAACACTACCAGTTTTTTTTTTAATATAGCTGAAATACATGTGTGTATAATTATTTTAGGTGTGCAACAAATATTTAATAATAGCATCTATGTGACAAATGCTGAACTAGGCCTTGTGGTCTCATGGTGAACATCTGGTCTCTGCTCTTAAAGATCTTCTAGGCCAGAGATAGAGACAGAAAGTATGAAACAAATCATGGAAATAAGTATCTTAGTACAGATTTTGACAAGTCTTGTGAAGACAAAGAACAGGCATCTATAAGAAAGTATAATATGCAGAGGGTGGAGAATTGTTAGGGAAGAATTTCTCTCAGGAAATCTCATTTAAGCTGAGACTTGAAAGATCAGTAAGAATTACCTAATTAATTACTTAATTGTATCATGGAGTCAGTCAGAGAAAGCTATCCTCTTGGGACCCATGAAATGAATCAATTCGATTTTGCCTCTCTGTTACCTTAAATACATCCTTACTTTAGTTGGGCTTCACTTGCTTGACTGCTAAAATGAAGCTCACTCTGACTCTCTCTGTAGCTTGACTTCCTCATCCTGTGAAAGGGGAGTAATTATTTTAACCAATTATTATATTATTAATGAGGATTATAAGAGTTAGTAACCATGCATTTAGAATCAAGATTTCGTTTGTTTGTTTGTTTTGTGAGAAAGATCAGCCCTGAGCTAACATCCATGCCAATCCTCCTCCTTTTGCTGAGGAAGACTGGCCCTGGGCTCACATCCGTGCCCATCTTCCTCCACTTTGTATGGAACACCACCACAGCACGGCCTGACAAGCGGTGCATCAGTACGGGCAGAGATCGGAACTGGGCCGCCAGCAGGGGAGCGCGCATATTTCACCATTACGCCACAGGGCCAGCCCCTCAAGATTGTTTTAAGTGCTCGACAAATGTTAGAAGTTGTTGTTATTGTTATTTTTATTAATGAATATAAGTCTTCTGCCATATTTCTCTTATATTTTGATTGAATTTGCACTGAGAAGGAGGACATATCTTTTTAGATGAGTGAGAAAAAGCCAATGAATTAACTTACAACGTTCAGCTGGCCCATTTCTCTTCTGATGGTGTTGTCTGATTTCTCTATCCCACGCCAAGAGCCAAAGCCAGAGGTAGGGAGTGGGTGGACACAGGGCCTCGTCAGTCATTTCCACCAAATCAGAGTGCATCAATAGGGCAGAGTCTCAGAGTGCCTCAGAGTGAATAACAAAATCATGTCCAGGGAATAATGGTAATTGAGCAGAACAATCCATCCTCAGTGGATTTGCAAAGTCACATGCACATGGGGGACGATCGACAGTCAAGGTATGGGGCTACATGGAATATGGAGAGGTGTTAACAGAACAAAAATTAAAAACAGAAATAGCTTTCAAGTCAACTGCAAAGTGTGAGTCAATAATAACCATTTGCCATGTACCACTTAAATGTAAAAAGCTCCAAAATGATTCAGGTGATGATCTTGGTGAATAAATAGAAATTAGCTAGACAGAGAACAAAGAAGGGGTTGGAGAAATCATTTCAGGGCTATATTACAGCACAAACCAAAGCCCAGAAGGTAAGGAAAACATGGCAGATTCAGAGAACCAAAAATAGTGCCTGGATGCGGTACATGTGAATGCCTGCAGTAGGTGATACAAAGTAAGAGAATGGAGAGAGATGAGGCTAGCAAAGCAGACTAAGGTTAGATAATGAGGGTGCTTGTATGTTGTGCTAAGGATCATATTTGGTCAAACACTATGAAAACACCATGTTGAGAATTCTATTGTCAGTTTTCCCTCAAAGTGACTACACGCTCCTCATTCAAATGGACAGGAAGAGTTGAAGACAGGAGACATTTTTGCTTGTCTTCTAGGAGATAGCTATAAGGGGCAGCTAACAGAAATAATGCCATATCTAAACATCACAATGTGAACACAACACACACACACACTCACATCAGGCTGATTAACCATAAAATGATGTCTCTAACAATGGCCAGGAAACACAGGGAATTAGTTAATTAGAATACATTTCACAGGATGTTCAGGGTTTTAGATTTCACATTTGCATCTTTCAAAGGTGTAATTATGTCAGATAATATACCCTGTGCTGGAGTTTTTGCATAAACACTTGTGGTCTAGTTCCGAGTTATCTCTACTGCGTTGAGCAGCTGTTGGGAGAAATATATAAGCTATTAAAAGCCATTTGAATTAGATGTGGTCTAGTTGCTTAAAATATACAATGCCTAGTCACTTACCAAGAAGAGGAGTGAGTTACTGTTTATTTATTATGCAAAATGTGTGCCTGGATAAGGTATACAAATTAAGTGGCCTGTAGATGAGTGTGTTACCAATTCTGCAAGAAGCTTAATAGCAAGTCACTTTGAATATACATTGCAATTCCAGATAGAGTCTTTATTCGTAGGCTCACAAATGAGAAACAAATATTGAAGGGCTATGACCAGCGAATGAAGCAATAGAAATTTCCTCCCGTTTTTTACAGGTCTTTTAATGTCATTTTGTGATCATAAACGTGATTGCCCTGCTTTCACTGAGTAGTCTTTAGAACAGAATATAAAGGATATTTTTAAACCTGTTCAGTTAAGGTTCAATCAGGGAAGCAGAAGCAGTATAAATATTATGCAATAAAGACTTTATGTCAGGAATTAGATCTTACACAATTGTTGTAGAAGTTGAGCAAGTAAAGTTCTAAAAAGGATCAGAAAAGAGTCCCAGCCAGTTCTGGCATGGGTGAAGGAGCTACAATTTCTGGGAAGATGGGCACCTACAGCCGCTGGAGTGTAACCAAGAAGGGCAGGTGTAGAAGTCAATGGGCGATGGGTAGGAGTCAATTCATGGCTCCTACCTCTGAATTCACAGCTAAACATCTGGTGGTGGGCCTAGAGTTTCTATTGACCAGCAGGGGAGAAGTGAAGAAGGACTTCTGGATGTGGGGCAGGGAAAAGCAAGGGTATCTGCCACTCACTTTTTCTAAACAACCACAACTTTCAGATTTTTTTTTAATTAATAGAATTTTTTTAGAGTAGTTTTGCGCTTACAGAAAAATTAAGCAGAAAATACAGAGAGTTTTCATATACTCCCTCTTCACAGTTTCCCCTATTATTGATATCTTGCTTAGTGTGGTACATTTACCATAATTGATGAACCAATATTGATCATTATTATTAACCAAAGTCCATATTTACTTCAAGGCTCATTCCTTATGCTATATAGTTCTCTGGATTTTGACAAATGCATAATAATGTATCCACTATACACTATCATAAAAAATAGTTTCACCACCCTAAAAGTCTTCTGTGCTCTGTCTATTCATCCCTCTCTTCCTCCTCCCTCCTGGCTACCACTGATCTTTTTACTGTATCTATAGTTTTGCCTTTTCTATAATCATACAGCATTTTCAAGCTGGCTTCCTTCACTTAGCAATATGCATTGAAGTTTCCTCCACGTCTTTTCATAGTTTGATAGCTCATTTCTTTCTATTGCTGTATAATATTCCACTATATGGATGTACCACAGTTTGTTTATCCATACAGCTAAAGAAAAGCATCTTGGTTTCTTCCAAATTTGGGCAATTATTAATAGAACCTTCAGATTTTAAAGTCTGGTGCTTCACTTCTACCACCCAAATCCCACAGAGTATTTTCTTGTGGCCAATACTAATTCTGATTAATAAAGGAAAGTAAATTCTGTGCAAGTTAGCTACAGCTAAGCCAGGTTAACACAGTACAAAATCACCACAATCTTTTCTTGTCAACTTGCCATCCACATACACCTCTGTTAACCTAGTTAACTCTCAAATAAACATACTAGTAAAACTGAGCGTCCATCTAACAAGATGCAAATATCCCTCCTGTAAATAAAAGCATGCTAATCCTCTACTCTAAAGAGAATTTCAAGTCTCCTATGTCATTTTATCCATCTTTGAGTAATATTCATTCCTTTTCGAACTGTGTCACATTACCTGTTAGATCTCATTTAACATACATGCTGAGATGTAACGTTAACAACCATTAACTACAATTAGTAGATGGGAAAGGGGAAAATTTGTTAATATATTCACAAATGTATCCGTGATAAAATTAAAAAGAAATACTCACAAATATTATAGTGCTTATTTCTGCACCTGGTCACATGTTCATAGTTTGTGGTTATAATTTCCTTCTATTTCTACTATTCCATGTTTTCTTTGCCCTTAGCAAACACCTTAACTGTTCACAGTTTCTTAACAAGTGGTTCCAAATCTTTGTTCCTAAAGATTCTAGGCTATTAGCAGCCCTACAAGTATTGGACTGTGTAGAGTTCCATTAACTTTTCTCACAGGACACAGATATATTAAGAGGCACCCAAGGAGGTTTCCTGCATTACAGACATAATCTTCCTTATCCTTATTGTGTAGAGCAATCCAACACCTCCTTGATAGTCAAGATCAATCACCCCAGCCAGGACAGTAATTCCATTTTTTGCCTGATTGGTTCAGTGGCCTGAGGAGCACAAAGTGATCAAATGACATCCTCACTTTCCAGTTTAATAGACTATTGCTGTGTTCCTTGATGAGAACATTCCTTTTTTAGGAACAAAGATCTCCAGGAGAGCCCAAAGTTGTGGAGATAAGGATCAAAAAATTCACTAATGGATCTTCAGAGTTAATAGTGAAAGGAGCTACTCCCATTTTCTCTCCTTGATTTTAGGCCCATAGGTCTTGGCTATAGGGGAGATATCGCACCATATATTGCTGGTTGCTTTAGGGCATATATACAACCTAAGGACATTGTATCACGCTGTAAGTCATTGCCTCTCAGATGGCACTGTAATTGAGCCTCCAGAAAGGCCATTCAATGTTTCTCTCAGCCCCTCTGCTTTCAGATGATGAGGAATATCAAAAGACAAGTGAATTACGTGAGCAAAAGGCCATTGTTGCACTTCATATTCTGTAAAATGAGTTCCTCAGCCATAAAGAATTCTATGTGGAATTCTATTCTACAATCTGTAGTCCGAAGAAGCTTGGTTGACACAGCATTTTGGGAAGAGTAAGTGCCCAGAGTAAATAGTAGAATAACCTATTGCCCCATCCATGAAAGACATGGTCAAATATAATCAACCTGCCCTCAGGTGACCGACTGATCCTTCTGGGGGATGATGTTGGTCTGTGATGTTAGCATCTTGGCCACTCAGCAGTGGCTGTAACCAGATCAGCCTTGGTGAGTGGAAGCCGTGCTGCATAATCTCCACTGCTGTTGCATTTCCATTCTGTAAAACAGTTGTGGCTGGGGAAAGAGGTTGACTGATATCCACAAGATGGCTCAATTTGTCCAATGATGCTTCAAATTCTTCTTTTGTGAGATTGCTTTTTGGTGAGAATTCATAGGCACATAAATATCTTTACATAAACTTTTTAGAAAGGTTTATGTAAATATTTCTTTGAAATATGAAATATTTCTAAAATAATATTTCCATGTAACCAATTTTTCAATTTTATTCTTTCCAAGTCGTTGACATTTGGTTAAACCATTAGCCACTAACTATAATCAGTGTAGATCCATACTTCTGGCCATCTCTCCTATATAAGGCAAAATGAGAAACCTGTTCACTAGACCTAGAACTATTCTGCTTATCCCAATTGTTAAAACTTTAGTAGGCTGCCCACTAATTTTTGTCTAAGGACACAAAGATAAATTAATCCATACCAGAGACCTCTGCTGGTCAATTACAAACATTGCAATTACCATGTCATGTCATCTCTTCTGCCCATTACAGTAACCATGTCCACCCTTCTCTTGCTGTTAAGGACTACCATTTGGCCCATGTAGAATCTTATCATCTCCATTGAATTCACAGTGCTCAGGTTGAAGGCAGCACTTCCTACTAGCCTGCCAAGAACAACTACAACACTCTTCAAAAAAATTTTGCTCTCCTTACTGATATGTCCAAAAAAAAAACCCAATATGAATATTTTTTATGTTTTTGCATGGAAATGGCTTTCTTAACAATAAAAATTGGATGCTATGAAGACAGAGAATGCCTCATTTTTCCCCCAAAGTTATTTTCTCTTCCCATTGTAACGTTGATAGATCTGGAACCACTTGTTTCCTTTTTGGTGTAATCATGTGCTCTCATTCCAAAGGTGATAAAACCTTTCTCATAGTCCCCAGATCTAAATACTTACATTCTGAGGTAAGGACTTTACTCTTTTCAGAGAGGACTTATTACATTAAAGAGCAAAGGTTTTCTCCTTCTCTCTGGAGGTGAGGAGGGATAGATATGCAGCAGCTCCTATATAAGCTCCAAGTTTCACAATTCTGAGGTTCTTGTCCTGCAGTGCCAAACCCTTTGTACATGCAGGGTGACATCTGCCCTCATCACATCACCCCAAAGAAGAATCGGGGCATGGAGAACCAACACAAGATAAATATCCTGTACTTAAGTAATGGATCTGATTCCTACCCAGAAATCTACATTTACTCTAAGAATAAAATAAATAAGTATATATATAAAAATTTATCAAAATGTACCTCTCAAAGGCTTGGTGAAGTTTTCTAGTAGATACAGTGGTGAAATCGATTGTACCTTCCTTAGCTCTAGAGTTAAGGCAGGGGCAAACATGTCCTATATACTAGATCTATTCCTGCTTTCTGATTTCCCTAAGCTTTTGGATACCTTCCTATACTGCGATCAATAAAGCTATGGCATTTAAATTTCATTTTGTGTAGACAAACTTTAGGTTCAGATTTCAGGCAACAAAGTAAGCAAACTGTAGGATCCACTCCCAGCCACTAAAAGGAACACACTGAATCCAGTATCTCTGCTCAGTGCATCCATGTCAACAAAAATGCCTGATAAATATTTGATTCCTTCCTCCTGAGCCAATACATTTAGAATCCATTCCCATATATGCTCTCTATTGTCTTTCAATATAAATTGTCAAGATGGTAATTTTTTTGGTGTGATTGTTCCTCATACTTTGTATATCACCCTCTGGGGACATTCAGAATTGATTCTGCTTGTAGGTACAGAGCAAGGAAAGGTGATAGGGACAGGTCCTGAGGATTCCCTGCCAGACTGCTATATGACAGGAGGCCATTACAGGTTCTTCAGGCAGGGGGAGATTAATCTACCAAGACAGCAGAAAAGCTTATTTCTACAGGCAAAAGTTTATTTATATAGGCAAAAGAGGCTTAGCAAATCTAAGGTTAAAATCTCTTCAGGTTATCAGAATCCATCCATATGTTCCTGTACCGATTTTCGGAGTTTTATTTTTTTTCAAACAATGCCCTAACTTTAACATAAGAGATCTTGAGAGGCTGTAAATTCAATCTGTATTGTAATTCAGCTGCTACCTACTCAAAGGATGAGACTGGGTTTTGCTTTTAAGAAATCTCAATCCTGTGGCCACAAAATATGACATTTCCTTTAGGGCAGTCCAAGAACTTTTTGGTCCCTTAACCAGATGTTGAGGTTGGGATTTAAATATCTGATCTAAACATTTTCCTACTCCAAGTTCTTCAGCATACCAAAAAACAATCCATAACTCACTATTACTACTTATTCTGTCCACAGTGTTTTATGGTAGCAAATCCTTGGTCACCAAAAGCTTGCCTTCTCTGAGTGCTGGATAATTTCAGAGGAGATAATTTCTGTAACAATTCTGTCACAGTATTCTATGGACTGTCAATGTCCCTTTTATAACTGGCAACATGGACATCAGAGGCTTTACATATAACAGGATCAAAGAATCAATTCCAGATTCTGGTCTTTAAATTTTGTGTTTCCCTGGAAACTCGAATCAATAGAGTTCACTCAGAGAAGAGAAATAGCCGAGTATTATATTGCAAGTAATTTAACATAGAAATTAAACATTACACAATTGTGGGAGTTTCTGGGGAAATAAAGGTCAGAAAAGAATAAGGAAAATATCACTAAATAGTCCAGCCATGGGGGAAAAATTAAAGACTGCAGGAAGCTAGACATGTCCAGTTTCTGGAGTGGAACAGCAAATGGGGGTTAAGGTAGAAAGCTCTATCACTACTGCTTCTCCTGGTTTAGAAAGACCCAACAGGCAGTTCCGTCTCAGTCAGGAAGCCTGGCATTTGAGAAGGAGAGCTTGAAGCGGATACATCAAGTAGTAGACAGTCACTAATAATATAGAAGACTTGAGCAACACTATCAATCAACTTGACCTAATTGATATTTATAGGACACTCCACACAATGACACAGAATATCTATGTTTTTCAAGTGTATGCAAAACATTTACCAAGAAATTCCATATTCTCAGTCATAAAACAAGTCTTAATAAATGTACAAGGATTCAAATTTCTAATAAAGCATGTTCTCTGACCACAACAGAATTAAGTTAGAAATCAATAAAAGGAAAATTTCCAGAAATATTCCAAATATTTGGAACTTAAATAATCTTCTAAATAATCCACAGGTCAAAGGGGAAATCAAAAGAGAAATTAGAAAATAAATACCTTCAGAGAAACATCTAGAATAATCTTTGGCCAAATACCTGGGTACCATGGCCTACCCAATTTGACACATAAAATTAAGCATCACAGTGTATATTTAATTTATAATTAACTGCCAAGCCATTACCAAAGTACAGTTTTTAACACCCATTCACAATTTATGAGAATTCTGTTCTAGTTGCTCCACATCCTTGCTAGCACTCAGTATACTCGTTTTTAAAAATACGTGTGTAATCGTATCTACTCATGACTTTAATTTGCGTTAACTTGATGAATAATGACATTGAATTATTTGAAGTAGATTCACTAGCCATTTGTGTATCTGTTCAAACCTTTTTGCTACATTTATTAGTAATATTTTGATTTGAGTAAAGTAGATTACTCTCCATGATATGGGTGGGGCTCATCCAATCAGGTGAAGGTCTTAAGAAATAAAAGACTGACCAGGAGGATCAGGAATTCTATCAGCTGACGGCCCTCGTACTTAAACTACAACTCTTCCCTGGGTCTCCAGCCTGCCAGCCCACCCTGCAGATTCTAGATTTGCCAGCCTCCACAATCATTTGAGCCAGTTCTTTAAAATCTCTCTCTGTCTTCCCACATCCTATTGGTTCTATTTCTCTGGAGAATCCTAATTCTTAAACCTGCCATATAACTGATTGATTCCAGGGAATACAAATGAAAACAAGTGCCCACACAAATATTTGTGAGAGACTTCATACACATGTAATTGAAATCCCAGAAGACAAAGAGGGCAGTAAAAAACTTGAAGAAATAATGGTGAAAATTTTCCAAATTTTATGGAAACTATAAACCTACAGATCCAAGTAGTTCAATGAACTCCAATAAAGTTAAACATAAATAAAACCAAAATATAAGATATTTATAATAATAAGATATTAAAAGATAATATAATTAAGATATATCATAAGTAAATGGATGAAATATAGTAATAAAGAGAAAAATCTTGATAGCTAGAGGGGGAAAATGGCACATTACATGTAGAGAGAAAATCAAAAAGAATATTCACAGACTTCTTTTCAGAAACAATGCAAACCATAAAACAGTGGAATGACATTTTTTAAATGCTGGGGAGGAAATAAAAATTGTCAACAAAGAATTCTATATCCAAGAAAACGTGAGGACAAAAAAGGATATTTTCAGAAGAATAAAATCTGAATTTGTCACCAGCAAAAAAATTTAAAAGCAGAATTTACAGACTTTTATCTATTCTCTTATCCTACCTACCTCAGACCACCGTCTACCCCAAGCTGCATTCACATGCTCCTCCACACCAACACAGTCTCTCTGTGGATTTATTTGTTGCTGTTGTTTGCTTCTGAAATCCACATTACTCTTAATGAACCTCAGATTTACACAATGATTATAATACCATTTTTTATTACATATTTTTGTGAGAAACCAAAATGAAATCAATGACAAAGTTCTTTGAAGAAAGGTCAAGTAGTGTATGTTGTTAATGAATTAGTATTAATAGTAGTGAGTCTAATGCCAGGAAGATACCAGAGTAGGTTTATTGTGGGAGTAAAGAGAAGGGAAGTGGCAGGAGACATTCTAATTTCACCCTTGACCTTGGAAATGGATTGAAAAACTGAAGGATTAAAGCCTTTTTCAACTCAGTAGCAGTCACAGTGCCATGGACTACAGATACTGTTACTCTCACAAAATATGCTGTTTAAGAAATCAACCTAGACAAAACTCAACTATGCATCTTGCATTGAATAAGCATATTTTTATGACAGTGTGACAAGAGGTACGCTTATGTGTGCAGGCGTATATCTGCAACATGCAGGCTCCCTTCCGGCAGCCTCAGTTCCTTAACATCCAAGCATGGCCAATCCCTGAGCTCTCATTTCATGACTGGGATTTCTCAGAACACAGGATAAGAAGAAAAGAGTAATTCTGCTTGAGGTAATTGGGGAATTGGGAGTCTGCTTGCCTAGCTGCTGTTGACATATTTTGAATCTAGTGGAAGTAATGGGTATATGAAAGGCACATTTTAGAAAAAACATTCTGCTATTGTAGTGTCTTGTTGCACTTTCAAGAAAGTAGTTCATATACAAAAATAAATTGTTTAATAATTAACATGTCCTAACATTGCTATGCCATTTGTAGTTAACATATTTTCGTATCTATTGTATTACTGTTATCCCTGTTTTATACAGGAAAACAAAAGTAAAAAGGTCTAGTGATGTGCAAAAGTAGAGAGTAAGTCTGTCCTCTATTACATAAATATTTTTGAGTAGCTGCTGTGCATGTGTCTGAGCTGATCTTGGACGAGACTCCAATAACGACAATGATACAGTGCTTGCCCCCGGATGGCTCCCAATCTACTAAGGAAAACAAGATTGTGTAGGCAGATTTAGGGAATACACAGGGTAAAGGAGAGAGCAGGCACACAGCCTTGTGTGGTGGTTATAATTATCCACATAATCTTTTGTGTGAGGAAGACTGGCTCTGAGCTAACATTCCTTGCCATTCCTCCTCTTTTTGCTGAGGCAGATTGGCCCTGGGCTAACATCCGTGCCCATCTTCCTCTATTTTATACGGGACGCTGCCACAGCATGGCTTGACAAGCAGTGCGTATGTCTGTGCCCAGGATCCAAATCTGCGAACCCCAGGCCGCTGAAGTGAAGTGCATGAAATTAACCTCTATGCCACCAGGCCAGCCCCCAATTATCCACGTTTTACAGTGAAGTAATCAAAGCTCATCAAGTGACGCTTAACAGTGACTTGCTCACGTTGCACAGCTAGCTGGCAATGGAAGATGAAATCGAATTTACTTCTCATTATTGAAAGACTATGTACTTTATTTTGCTCCTTCCTTTCACTATCCACTAAGTCCATTCCTTCTGAAATTCTAGTTATTGCTAAATCTTGATAGGGTAGTGAGCTCTATCTGCATCTTTGTATTTCAATTAGATTACACTTTCTTGGGGTTAAGCATCTGTATTTCATGTGTGTTTTGATGTTACAGATCATGATTTGTGCTATTTCTGCTTCTCCCATGGCACCCAGCATAGTGCTAAGTGCATGGCAGATCATGAACAGATACCTGGGAAATAGCTGTGCCGGGAAGGGAAGAAACGTGGAACAGACAAATGAAGAGCTGCATTCAAATCCAATATTCCCATTAGAACTACATAGACTATTTTTAACCTCTTTTTCTTTTTATCTTTTATCTTTTCCTTTCAAAAAATGTAGCTAATACCACTTGATTCATAATAAAATACTGTATGTAATGCATTTACCTCAACATCTGTACATTATATGATATCCTTGAGTTCGACCACCTGTCATGACACTTCGGTCTATTTTCACTATCTCTTAGAATTTCAATTTGTCCAATCTGTAAAATGAAGAAGAATTGTTTATAAATTAACGAAATAAATATAATAAAGTGTCTAATACCTAGAAAGTGTTCAATTGGTGATAACTTTCTACTCCCCTCAACCATCTGTTTTACGTAGTGGTTGGGGAGTTCATGTGAAAAAATGCTTATAAAAGGCTTTATACATGTAAAATGCTATCTGGATCATCTGTTTGCTAATTAAGAACATAATAGCCAAAATTGAGGGGGGATGAGTAAATTCTAAGTTAGGGTGCGTTTCTGCATCTTGTGTATGTAAGCCCCATAAGGTCCATATTGCCTGCCTCTTGAGAACAGACTTTCTCAAGAGATTCTGAACACTTCCTTGAATAGCTCTGGACCATAAATACCTCTATGACAGTTGGCTCTTCTGAAACTAGTCTCAGTGGGAAAGGGAAGGCAAAAAGCAAACAAAGGGTCTGTGAAAATACTACGAGCCTTAAAATATATCTGTTTGGAAATGACGTTTCCTAGTGTGTAGCAACATAGGTATTCTCCGGCCATTTCAGTAAGATGGCTCGTTAAACTCTGGGCAAACATTTATGGTCACCTCATTTTTCCTGCTGGCAGAAATGATCCCCTAAAATAGAGTCTAAAATTGACAATAATCCTTTTTGTCTTAAGGGTTGGTTGTTTTAATCAGGATTCAAATAATGTTCATACATTGTTATTTCTTGTATCTCATAGGTATATTTTAACTTGTAGATTCCTCTACTTATCTCTTTAATTTTAATTTCTGTAACTTATTTTTTAAAGAAATATGGTTATTTTTCTGGTAGACTTTTCCTGAGTATGGATTTTAGTTATCACATCCCTGTTGTACAGTTTGTCATGTTCCAGTGTTCTCAATATTTTCTGCAAATTGGTAATTAGGTCTAGAGGCTTGGTTGGTTTTGATCTTTTTAGTAAGGCTCTTTCATCCAGCAAGAGGCACACCATTGCCTCTTTTAGGGTAACGTCTTCAGTCATTGATGATTATTGGCTAGTTCTGTTCATTCATTAGAAATTGTAAAATAGTTATATTCTAATTTTATTATTTCTTCCTCATTTTGGGGGCATTGGTCACAAGGGAAGTCTCCTGATGGACAAAAAAGGGGCAGGTTTCTAGACAAGACATCCTTTCCCAATTAAAAGAGACAGGTGCCAGAGTAGACCATGCCCATATCTTCCTGTTATAGGTATCATTGTGTGAGGATCTAATCCTTGGAGCTGTCACAGCCATCTTACAATCATGTAGTAAGGCACTGCCAAAAGACTAAGGAGGAAGGTAAAAAAAAAAATCAGAAAATTTCATGACACCTTGATCTCTGAACCAAATCTCTGAACTTATTGTTATTTCATAAAATAAAATAATCCATGTTATTTTAAGCCACATTTATTTAGCTATTATCTTACTTGCAGCCAGAAGCTTGTTGAATAGTACAGTCCCAGAGGCAAACTGGTTATATTCTCGTGGTGTCCTGGTGAGCTGGTACACTAATGTCCATCCTTTACCTATTACATGGTGATCCACATGGCAATATACTCTATTATGGACTTGAGTTACATTAAGTGGAGCTAGTAATCTTAACTGACCCCGTCTAAATCGGGTCCAATCCTCACTGTAAACGTCTTTGGCACTTTGATGCACTACAGTTGTACATACAAGTGTCTCATGGAATACTTTATTTAGAGCTGAAAGATATCAACAAATGAGATGCTCTCATTATATAGATGAGAATCAAAAGAAGAAAATGATTGCATGCCCAAGTATGGGACCAATAAAATTACACTATATTCACCCAATGATCCATGCAGAAGTAAGAAATGTCCTAACATGGTATCATTGATATTCAGTTTGTGCCTCTTTTTAGGTCCATTCTTTGCCAAGATGTCTGTTTTTATTGAATCTGGTTCCACCTATTCCCATATACTGTGTTGCAATTCTTCCCATTCAAATATCTATGGCCCAAATATTAACCATCCCCTCACTCAGCAGAGGTTCTCAGAATCCTTTCTGTGTCTGAGATCTCAGAGTTATCTAGGAAAGGAACACAGATTTCTTCCAATTAAAAATAAAGAATTCTAACTCAGAGGAATTTGTAAACTCTTTGGGAGCACAGCTTGTTTTCTCCGACTTATAGTAGGAGAAGAAGAATTTCTAGGCTCTTTCTCACCTAGGCCAGTCTCTGTCCCCTTCCTGACAGGTAACCCTCAGGGGAGAAGTTGTTTCTAATTGGGTTGATCAAAATCTGAAACACTCATCGGAATGCATTTAGTAATAGGCAGGGCTACTGAGTCTTAAAGGGAAAGAACAGAAACTCTGCTGCTGCCTCCATCTCCACCATTTCTCAGGACCTCCCTCAGTCTAGGCAGCCAGATAACTAGTTACGGTAAGGCTTTGGTCTCCCTAAAGCATAGTTATTTTGCTTTCATTCTCTCTTTTGCTTCCTTCCTTTATCTGATGGCAGATAGGAAATATACAAGTCTTAGACCAATAAGAGAAATAGAAGGCCAGATCGCAAACCTACAATACATCACTCAAACCAGACTTCATGAGAGCTCTACATCATGATGTAAGCATTTGAGCATCTCTCCATAAAGAGGCAACATGAGTCTTCCTTGTTAGGCTTTGAACGTTAGCTTCTACTGGAACTCTATGGAGAGGAGGCTATTATTTTGACATTCCTTGTTCACAGGACATAATTATATCACAATTACAATAAAACTCATCCATATCAGTACCATATATGTTCGACACATAGGGCAGAGGCAGAACATGGGAAAATACCAGTAGTTGGTCTTCCCATTTGGGCAAGTCGAAGCCCGGGTATTGGCAAGTGCAGAACAGAGATTTCTTTCGTCCCTTGCCATCGACAGAGTCCTACGCAAAGCTCCTCCCAAATAGGCAGAACTTTTTCGGGGTTGCTTTTAGCTATCCTAAAAATCCCTGTTGGGAAGAAGGAGTTTCTATAATTAAGTCTTTCTTGACTGGTACTCTGGTTTAATTATTTTAATAAACTTTATTTTTTAGTGTAGTCTACAGAAAATTATGACGATATTACAGAGAGTTCCCATATACCCAATGGCCTGTTTCCCCTACTTATTGCACATTTACTACAATTAACGATATTATTACAATTACTGATATTGATACATTATCATTATATAATGTCTACATTTTATTCATATTTCCATAGTTTTTACCTAATGTCCTTTTCCTGATTCAAGATCTTATCCAAGATGTCACATTATCTTTAGTTGTTGTGTCTCCTTAGGCATCTCTGGGCTACTGTGACAGTTTCTCTGATTTTCCTTGCTTTAGATAACCTTGACAGTTTTGAAGAGTACCGGTTAGGTATTTTGTAGAATCCCCCTCTACTGGGATATGTCTGATGCCTTTCTCATGATTAGACTGGATTATGAATTTTTGGAAGGAAGACGACAGAGGTAAAGTACCATTCTCCTCAGATCGTATCAAGAGTACATGCTATCAATATGGCCTATTACCTCTGGTGTTGAACATGATCACCCGGCTAAGGGAGTATTTCAAAGGCTTCTCCACTGCCAAGTTATTCTTTATTTTTCCCCTTTCCATACTGTATTCTCTGGAAGGGAGTCACTATGTGCAGCCCACACTTAAGGTATGGAGGGGGAGGGTTATGTTCGACCTCCTTGAGAGGGTAGTAACTCTGGAAATAATTTGGAATTCTGCATGGAAGATTTGTCTCTTCTATCTTATTTAGTTACTTATTTAGTCATATATTTATATCAGTGTGGACTCATTGACATTTATTTTACACTTTGGGTTATAATCTAAAACTATGTTATTTATTTTGTTGCTCAAGTTGTTCCAGATTTGGCTGTTGAGAGCTCTTTATTTGGTTCCTATGTTTCTTTGACATACCCTCTCATTGTGGTTTTTGTTTGTTTTATTTTTTTGTGTTTTCTTTTGGTCTGTTTGTTTTTAGAATTCTTACCTTCTTGTTCCAAGATGTTCCAGGGTCATCTTGTGTATTTCCTGCTCATTTCTCCAAGGAACCATTATTCTTTTCCTTAGAGAATGGTATTAGAAACCAAGGTCTGGGTCAAGACGTGCTTCCCAATTAAACTTCCATCTTGTTTAAATCATTTTTTTCTCTTTGATGGTTTTTGTGTTTTAGACTTAATTTTAAATTTTATAAATTAAATTAAAATAAACATTAATGTATTTTTTGCTATTTTCTCCTTTACCCTGTTTCTCACTCAGAGTTTGAGTTGTGAGATTTAGCAAATAAAAACACAGTCTGCCCAGATAAATTTGAATTTCAAATAAAAACAATTTTTCTTAGAATAAATATGTCCCATTCATTTTTTGATCATACCTATATTAAATTAATTAATTAATTATCTAAGATTCAAATTTAGATGTGCGTCTTATATTTTATTTGTCAACCTTATTCAGAGTTGCAGATTCCACTGTAAAAGGAAAAAAATTGTAAATTTTAGAACAGCCACAAAAACAGTAGAGTTTACCAAGTCTCTTTTGCGTCAAGGTAAGATTTGAGGAAGAAGGGTGAATATAAGTGGTTTTTCTTGAGAGGCAGTGCAGTTCTGTGGTTAAGGAGCAAACTCTGCATCCAGACTCCACATCTTTTTTTTTTTCTTTTATGAGGAAGATCAGCCCTGAGCTAACATCCATGCCAATCCTCCTCTTTTTGCTGAGGAAAACCGGCCCTGAACTAACATCTATTGCCAATCCTTCTCTTTTTTTTCCCCTTTTTCTCCCCAAAGCCCCAGTAGATAGTTGTATGTCATAGTTGCACATCCTGCTAGTTGCACATCCTGCTAGTTGCTGTATGTGGGACGCCACCTCAGCATGGCCGGAGAAGCGGTGGGTCGGTGCGCGCCCGGGATCTGAGCCCAGGCTGCCAGTAGCAGAGTGTGCACACTTAACCGCTAAGCCACGGGGCTGGCCCCCCAGACTCCATATCTTAATTGGCTTCTGAAGTTACAGAGGAAGGAGGCTGAACAGCAGCAGCTCACGACTGAGAATGTGTTGTGTGTGTGTGTGCGAAGTTTGTGCATATGTGGGTTGGTGGGTTTGTGGATACATGCATATGTGTCGGTGGTGGGTAATCAGGGAATGTGTGTCTTTGTGGTGGGAGCATTTGTGGTACTTAAGTGTATATATGTGTCAGCGGGAGTTAGTGTCTGTGTATTTATGTGTGTGTGACTGTGTAATGCAGAGTAGAGATATGAGGGTATATGGAGTGGTGTAGACGGCTGTGTATCAAGAAGTGTGATAACATTATCTTTCCATTTGATCTTCAGAAATTATTGAAAAACTGGCTAAAAACTTCACAAATGGTTTTCCTCGGCTTCTGAAGTTTAACTAGAATTTTTTGTTGCAAAAACATGATCCATGCTCCCTCTCTCCTGTCTGGTCTTTGCGGCTTCAGCCTCTTTCTTCTTTTATTTCTCCATACTATAAGCTAAACATTAATTGTATAAAACCAAGCAAAATAAAGCACAATTGACAGATTGTATGTTTTGTCTGAGAGAAAAGATGTGGTTCAGCAAGGATCCTCGTCCTGGAAAATATGTGCATTTTGTCTGAAGTTTTGTGACTGAAGCAAGAGGCTCCAGAAAGAAAACTTGATATTAAACAGTGGAGCAATTTGGACAGGATTCACAAAGTAACATCAAGCTCCAAGAAACTCAACAGCCAGCTACACAAACATCTGCAACAGAACATTAATATTCAAGTAAACTTATATCTTTTATCACATTTTCTCTTTTGTTTTTCTCTCCTTTGAAATCTTCACAAATGTGAGAAGGAGAAAGGGACATGGCTTGATCTGAGAAACGGCCATAAATTGAAGGTTTATACCACTTAGAGTGCATAGGACAACAACATCAATTATTTACAGTATAAAATATAAGCATGAATATTTTATTTCATGTCAAGAACCACATGGTATGTAAAAGGCAGATGCTACAATGAATTTCAGAGTTATTTGAAGACAGTGTGTGAGATACTCAATGTAGATGGCAAATACATATTTTCCTTTAAACACAAAATATACATAACCCAGAGGAGTTTAAATCAAATTTACAAAATAAATATAAAAAAGTAATTTGAAGTTCTTTTAACAGCTATTTAATTTATAAGTCTTAGGACTGTATGGGACAATGTACTATGCAAAGCCATGGGGGTGGAGGCACCATTATTAGGACACTGGAGGAGAGGAGAGATGAACCCATGCCTCTTCCTTCCAGACTAAATAGAAATACCAATCCAGAGGCAATCTTGGTACCCTGTCTGCACTTTGGCAAACTTGGCCTAGTGAAAGGTAGGGAAAATATTAGTGAAGAATTAAATTGATTTAAAATATAATTCACTGAAGAAAGCAACAACAAAAAAACAAACTCCGAAGTTGTTAAATTAATTTAAAAGGTATTTCACACAGTAATCACATAATTTAGTTTATATTATTTTACAATGTCATATACTTTAAATTATATAAGTTGCTTGGGAATAATCTGTCATAAAAAGACCTTTAAATGATTTAGATACAATGAATGCCTCTCCTCTCCAGTACACCTTCACCTACTAAAGCAAGGACAGAGATTATAATTTCTATATAATAAATATGTGTGTTTGTTTCATGGATTTATGTCCTTCATTTTAATTGTATAATATAATATGATTTTCTTTTGAATTTTGCTTTCAAGTACATTAATATTTGAAAATGTTTCTGGTTAGTACACAGAGCTATAATTCACTTTCTACAATTTTTTTTTATGATATGGATTAATGCTAGTTTATTTAAACCTTCCACTTTTAATGGAAATATAAAATGATACTTTATAAAATTTCAATCCCAGTAGCATTTTATGAGAATTTATCTATTGATTCCTTAAACTTGCCAACAACTAATATGATTCAACTTTTAAAAAGTGCTGATCTATTTTATAAAAAAAGTACCTCATAATTTTAATTGTCCTAATTAGTAGTTAGGTTAAGCATCT